>NW_028292284.1:0-220000 GCF_963383615.2 Lipophrys pholis
GGAAATCTTGGATCCGAGCATCTCCATGGCAAAAGGCCCTGATCTCCTTTGATCTGATAGGAGATCAGCACTGGAGCCATGGAGACGCTCAGATCAAAGGAAATCAGCTTTGTAGAGTTGTAATGTGCTCGTACTCATCCTTACATTTTTCTAGAAATTTGTCTTCAATCACCTTTTCTCTATTTACACTCTCTACTTGAACCTTTACCTGTTTATTTATTTCATATTTTCCAAATATCATGATTTTTGTTTGACCTAGATTTAATGAATTAGATTTCATTTCTCTGAATGTATCTAGTATGTCGTTGAAGAGTTTTTCTAGGATTTGGGAGAATTGTGGGTCTGTAGTTTGTGAAGTGTGTCTGTTTTCAATAACGGTATCCTTACTGGAAGCCTGTTGAATGATACTATGTAGAACCTTCTATGTACTGCTGACATGGTCTTTATTGTTTTCTGGTACTTTCTTAAAAGAATTCTTCTAACATTTTCTCATCATATGAGTGAACTTTGTTTTACATTTCTTGGATTTATTTTCCATCTCCTTCGTTCATCATTTATTGGATTCTCTATGTCATGTATTCTTCTCCTTGGATGCATTTTTTAAGCCCTTTGTCATCCATTAAACATCTTTATATTTCACTTTTTCTCGTATTTATAAATGAGTTCCCAGTCATCTGATTGTACCTCAATAACTAGTTTTTCCAGGGACTGCTCTGTTTTGACTCATTTGTGTTGACATCTATCTGTTGTCTGTTTTAATGTTTCTGTGGTTTTTATTGTAAATAGTAAAAAAACTAAAACAAACAGACATGAAATCACTGATATCATTGACTAATACATCACTTACTTTGATATTATCTAGAACATGTGTAAATAAATTATGACCCTCCAAACGACCCCCAGGAGGCCCGGCTGTTGTGTGTGTGTGTGTGTGTGTGTGTGTTTGGGCCTGGTTATAGGAGAAGTGAGGATGGAGCAGCCATTTACTGGTAAAACTAACTCACTAACATCTTGGTGAAAATAGAATATATGTTTTTTTCAAATTAAAGTGACAATGAAAGTGAGAACAGGAGTTCCCCCCTCACCTCCAGAGTGAACATAAGTCATGTCTGTATATTACATCCATCATCCATCCATCCATCCATCCATCCATCCATCATCCATCATCCATGATGTGATCCAGCAAACATGTCCAAGCAGTAGTGTTGTGTTGTTGCTTCTCATTGTCAATAGAACCATGAGAAAGTATGAGAGTGACTGATACGCTTGTATGATCACTGGACCTTTTGAAAGCAGTCAGACTCTCATACTGTACCAGTAGCATCTGTGTCATTCACAACCCGTCTCCATCTTAACTGGACCTTCTGTGTACACATATGATTTTGTGTTTTCATCTGTGGACTGGTGACTAGTGAGTGTGTTGCCTTCAGTGGCAAAGGGAAATAAAACCTCTGCATGAAGAGGAATCATGGAGCCTCCCCCTTCTCAGCTCCAAGTGTCCAAATCTGAACAGCTGGTCTGGGCTCTGAGTGGAAGCTGAGGTGGTCATGTGCCTGGGCCTCCAGACTGATCCACTCCACTCCAAGTCCAAGTCCGAGTGTAAAACTCAGTCTCAGTCTCAGTCTCAGTCTCTAGCTTTGTCCACTCTCTCTCTCTCTCTCTCTCTCTCTCGCTCTCTCTCACGGTGCAACCTCAGCTCCGCCCACTGCTCCCAGAGTCCAGATCCATATTTCACTTTCTCTTGTATTGTTTGATTGTACACTCATAGTGACAGGGCGTCTTTTCCTTTATAAATGAGTTCCCAGTCATCCGATTGTACCTCAATAACTAGTTTATCCAGGGATTCCTCTCTTCTGACTCATTTGTAATGATATCCATCTGTTGTCTCTTTTAATCTTTCTGTGGTTTTTATTGGAAATAGTAAAAAAACAAACAGACATGAAATCACTGATATCATTGACTAATAAGCCCTTGTACGTTTTCTTCATTTGACTTTTATTTGCTGATTGTTTCATCTGAATGTTTAATCTGTTCCACCTCTTTAAGCTACATCAATAACCAATGTAATACGCCCCCTGGATTTGGTCACCACAGTCACACGGTCAAAGAGCAAGTCAGCCTCGCTGCTGGCCCCTGCTGGCCGCGCCCCGTCACTATCTGTCAAATCCTGTTACAGAGTGCTCTGATGTCTGTGGGAAAAAACTTGAAACTGAGCAAGATGACTATTGCAGCAACACGTCATCAGTAGGATAAAACTAAGCTGTCTCTTGATGGTCTACGACAGGGTGTCCAAACTGGGTCAGAGAGTGCTGGTGTCCTGCATGTTTTAGTTCTCTGCCTGCTTCATCATACCTGAATCTAATGATGACGTCATCACCAAGGTTGTGAAAAAGAACAATAATGAGCCTTTCATCACAAAGTGGATGGGAGAGGCACCGGATGGAGATCAACGGAGATCAAAGCCGGAGGAAATCTTGGATCCGAGCATCTCCATGGCAAAAGGCCCTGATCTCCTTTGATCTGATAGGAGATCAGCGCTGGAGCCATGGAGACGCTCAGATCAAAGGAAATCAGCTTTGTAGAGTTGTAATGTGCTCGTACTCATCCTTACATTTTTCTAGAAATTTGTCTTCAATCACCTTTTCTCTATTTACACTCTCTACTTGAACCTTTACCTGTTTATTTATTTCATATTTTCCAAATATCATGATTTTTGTTTGACCTAGATTTAATGAATTAGATTTCATTTCTCTGAATGTATCTAGTATGTCGTTGAAGAGTTTTTCTAGGATTTGGGAGAATTGTGGGTCTGTAGTTTGTGAAGTGTGTCTGTTTTCAATAACGGTATCCTTACTGGAAGCCTGTTGAATGATACTATGTAGAACCTTCTATGTACTGCTGACATGGTCTTTATTGTTTTCTGGTACTTTCTTAAAAGAATTCTTCTAACATTTTCTCATCATATGAGTGAACTTTGTTTTACATTTCTTGGATTTATTTTCCATCTCCTTCGTTCATCATTTATTGGATTCTCTATGTCATGTATTCTTCTCCTTGGATGCATTTTTTAAGCCCTTTGTCATCCATTAAACATCTTTATATTTCACTTTTTCTCGTATTTATAAATGAGTTCCCAGTCATCTGATTGTACCTCAATAACTAGTTTTTCCAGGGACTGCTCTGTTTTGACTCATTTGTGTTGACATCTATCTGTTGTCTGTTTTAATGTTTCTGTGGTTTTTATTGTAAATAGTAAAAAAACTAAAACAAACAGACATGAAATCACTGATATCATTGACTAATACATCACTTACTTTGATATTATCTAGAACATGTGTAAATAAATTATGACCCTCCAAACGACCCCCAGGAGGCCCGGCTGTTGTGTGTGTGTGTGTGTGGGGGGGGGGGGGGGGGTGTTTGGGCCTGGTTATAGGAGAAGTGAGGATGGAGCAGCCATTTACTGGTAAAACTAACTCACTAACATCTTGGTGAAAATAGAATATATGTTTTTTTCAAATTAAAGTGACAATGGAAGTGAGAACAGGAGTTCCCCCCTCACCTCCAGAGTGAACATAAGTCATGTCTGTATATTACATCCATCATCCATCCATCCATCCATCCATCCATCCATCCATCCATCATCCATCATCCATGATGTGATCCAGCAAACATGTCCAAGCAGTAGTGTTGTGTTGTTGCTTCTCATTGTCAATAGAACCATGAGAAAGTATGAGAGTGACTGATACGCTTGTATGATCACTGGACCTTTTGAAAGCAGTCAGACTCTCATACTGTACCAGTAGCATCTGTGTCATTCACAACCCGTCTCCATCTTAACTGGACTTTCTGTGTACACATATGATTTTGTGTTTTCATCTGTGGACTGGTGACTAGTGAGTGTGTTGCCTTCAGTGGCAAAGGGAAATAAAACCTCTGCATGAAGAGGAATCATGGAGCCTCCCCCTTCTCAGCTCCAAGTGTCCAAATCTGAACAGCTGGTCTGGGCTCTGAGTGGAAGCTGAGGTGGTCATGTGCCTGGGCCTCCAGACTGATCCACTCCACTCCAAGTCCAAGTCCGAGTGTAAAACTCAGTCTCAGTCTCAGTCTCAGTCTCAGTCTCAGTCTCTAGCTTTGTCCACTCTCTCTCTCTCTCTCTCTCTCTCTCTCTCTCTCGCTCTCTCTCACGGTGCAACCTCAGCTCCGCCCACTGCTCCCAGAGTCCAGATCCATATTTCACTTTCTCTTGTATTGTTTGATTGTACACTCATAGTGACAGGGCGTCTTTTCCTTTATAAATGAGTTCCCAGTCATCCGATTGTACCTCAATAACTAGTTTATCCAGGGATTCCTCTCTTCTGACTCATTTGTAATGATATCCATCTGTTGTCTCTTTTAATCTTTCTGTGGTTTTTATTGGAAATAGTAAAAAAACAAACAGACATGAAATCACTGATATCATTGACTAATAAGCCCTTGTACGTTTTCTTCATTTGACTTTTATTTGCTGATTGTTTCATCTGAATGTTTAATCTGTTCCACCTCTTTAAGCTACATCAATAACCAATGTAATACGCCCCCTGGATTTGGTCACCACAGTCACACGGTCAAAGAGCAAGTCAGCCTCGCTGCTGGCCCCTGCTGGCCGCGCCCCGTCACTATCTGTCAAATCCTGTTACAGAGTGCTCTGATGTCTGTGGGAAAAAACTTGAAACTGAGCAAGATGACTATTGCAGCAACACGTCATCAGTAGGATAAAACTAAGCTGTCTCTTGATGGTCTACGACAGGGTGTCCAAACTGGGTCAGAGAGTGCTGGTGTCCTGCATGTTTTAGTTCTCTGCCTGCTTCATCATACCTGAATCTAATGATGACGTCATCACCAAGGTTGTGAAAAAGAACAATAATGAGCCTTTCATCACAAAGTGGATGGGAGAGGCACCGGATGGAGATCAACGGAGATCAAAGCCGGAGGAAATCTTGGATCCGAGCATCTCCATGGCAAAAGGCCCTGATCTCCTTTGATCTGATAGGAGATCAGCACTGGAGCCATGGAGACGCTCAGATCAAAGGAAATCAGCTTTGTAGAGTTGTAATGTGCTCGTACTCATCCTTACATTTTTCTAGAAATTTGTCTTCAATCACCTTTTCTCTATTTACACTCTCTACTTGAACCTTTACCTGTTTATTTATTTCATATTTTCCAAATATCATGATTTTTGTTTGACCTAGATTTAATGAATTAGATTTCATTTCTCTGAATGTATCTAGTATGTCGTTGAAGAGTTTTTCTAGGATTTGGGAGAATTGTGGGTCTGTAGTTTGTGAAGTGTGTCTGTTTTCAATAACGGTATCCTTACTGGAAGCCTGTTGAATGATACTATGTAGAACCTTCTATGTACTGCTGACATGGTCTTTATTGTTTTCTGGTACTTTCTTAAAAGAATTCTTCTAACATTTTCTCATCATATGAGTGAACTTTGTTTTACATTTCTTGGATTTATTTTCCATCTCCTTCGTTCATCATTTATTGGATTCTCTATGTCATGTATTCTTCTCCTTGGATGCATTTTTTAAGCCCTTTGTCATCCATTAAACATCTTTATATTTCACTTTTTCTCGTATTTATAAATGAGTTCCCAGTCATCTGATTGTACCTCAATAACTAGTTTTTCCAGGGACTGCTCTGTTTTGACTCATTTGTGTTGACATCTATCTGTTGTCTGTTTTAATGTTTCTGTGGTTTTTATTGTAAATAGTAAAAAAACTAAAACAAACAGACATGAAATCACTGATATCATTGACTAATACATCACTTACTTTGATATTATCTAGAACATGTGTAAATAAATTATGACCCTCCAAACGACCCCCAGGAGGCCCGGCTGTTGTGTGTGTGTGTGTGTGTGTGTGTGTGTGTGTGTGTGTGTGTGTGTGTGTGTGTGTGTGTGTGTGTGTGTTTGGGCCTGGTTATAGGAGAAGTGAGGATGGAGCAGCCATTTACTGGTAAAACTAACTCACTAACATCTTGGTGAAAATAGAATATATGTTTTTTTCAAATTAAAGTGACAATGGAAGTGAGAACAGGAGTTCCCCCCTCACCTCCAGAGTGAACATAAGTCATGTCTGTATATTACATCCATCATCCATCCATCCATCCATCCATCTATCCATCCATCCATCCATCATCCATCATCCATGATGTGATCCAGCAAACATGTCCAAGCAGTAGTGTTGTGTTGTTGCTTCTCATTGTCAATAGAACCATGAGAAAGTATGAGAGTGACTGATACGCTTGTATGATCACTGGACCTTTTGAAAGCAGTCAGACTCTCATACTGTACCAGTAGCATCTGTGTCATTCACAACCCGTCTCCATCTTAACTGGACTTTCTGTGTACACATATGATTTTGTGTTTTCATCTGTGGACTGGTGACTAGTGAGTGTGTTGCCTTCAGTGGCAAAGGGAAATAAAACCTCTGCATGAAGAGGAATCATGGAGCCTCCCCCTTCTCAGCTCCAAGTGTCCAAATCTGAACAGCTGGTCTGGGCTCTGAGTGGAAGCTGAGGTGGTCATGTGCCTGGGCCTCCAGACTGATCCACTCCACTCCAAGTCCAAGTCCGAGTGTAAAACTCAGTCTCAGTCTCAGTCTCAGTCTCAGTCTCTAGCTTTGTCCACTCTCTCTCTCTCTCTCTCTCTCTCTCTCTCGCTCTCTCTCACGGTGCAACCTCAGCTCCGCCCACTGCTCCCAGAGTCCAGATCCATATTTCACTTTCTCTTGTATTGTTTGATTGTACACTCATAGTGACAGGGCGTCTTTTCCTTTATAAATGAGTTCCCAGTCATCCGATTGTACCTCAATAACTAGTTTATCCAGGGATTCCTCTCTTCTGACTCATTTGTAATGATATCCATCTGTTGTCTCTTTTAATCTTTCTGTGGTTTTTATTGGAAATAGTAAAAAAACAAACAGACATGAAATCACTGATATCATTGACTAATAAGCCCTTGTACGTTTTCTTCATTTGACTTTTATTTGCTGATTGTTTCATCTGAATGTTTAATCTGTTCCACCTCTTTAAGCTACATCAATAACCAATGTAATACGCCCCCTGGATTTGGTCACCACAGTCACACGGTCAAAGAGCAAGTCAGCCTCGCTGCTGGCCCCTGCTGGCCGCGCCCCGTCACTATCTGTCAAATCCTGTTACAGAGTGCTCTGATGTCTGTGGGAAAAAACTTGAAACTGAGCAAGATGACTATTGCAGCAACACGTCATCAGTAGGATAAAACTAAGCTGTCTCTTGATGGTCTACGACAGGGTGTCCAAACTGGGTCAGAGAGTGCTGGTGTCCTGCATGTTTTAGTTCTCTGCCTGCTTCATCATACCTGAATCTAATGATGACGTCATCACCAAGGTTGTGAAAAAGAACAATAATGAGCCTTTCATCACAAAGTGGATGGGAGAGGCACCGGATGGAGATCAACGGAGATCAAAGCCGGAGGAAATCTTGGATCCGAGCATCTCCATGGCAAAAGGCCCTGATCTCCTTTGATCTGATAGGAGATCAGCACTGGAGCCATGGAGACGCTCAGATCAAAGGAAATCAGCTTTGTAGAGTTGTAATGTGCTCGTACTCATCCTTACATTTTTCTAGAAATTTGTCTTCAATCACCTTTTCTCTATTTACACTCTCTACTTGAACCTTTACCTGTTTATTTATTTCATATTTTCCAAATATCATGATTTTTGTTTGACCTAGATTTAATGAATTCGATTTCATTTCTCTGAATGTATCTAGTATGTCGTTGAAGAGTTTTTCTAGGATTTGGGAGAATTGTGGGTCTGTAGTTTGTGAAGTGTGTCTGTTTTCAATAACGGTATCCTTACTGGAAGCCTGTTGAATGATACTATGTAGAACCTTCTATGTACTGCTGACATGGTCTTTATTGTTTTCTGGTACTTTCTTAAAAGAATTCTTCTAACATTTTCTCATCATATGAGTGAACTTTGTTTTACATTTCTTGGATTTATTTTCCATCTCCTTCGTTCATCATTTATTGGATTCTCTATGTCATGTATTCTTCTCCTTGGATGCATTTTTTAAGCCCTTTGTCATCCATTAAACATCTTTATATTTCACTTTTTCTCGTATTTATAAATGAGTTCCCAGTCATCTGATTGTACCTCAATAACTAGTTTTTCCAGGGACTGCTCTGTTTTGACTCATTTGTGTTGACATCTATCTGTTGTCTGTTTTAATGTTTCTGTGGTTTTTATTGTAAATAGTAAAAAAACTAAAACAAACAGACATGAAATCAGTGATATCATTGACTAATACATCACTTACTTTGATATTATCTAGAACATGTGTAAATAAATTATGACCCTCCAAACGACCCCCAGGAGGCCCGGCTGTTGTGTGTGTGTGTGTGTGTGTGTGTGTGGGGGTGTGTGTGTGTTTGGGCCTGGTTATAGGAGAAGTGAGGATGGAGCAGCCATTTACTGGTAAAACTAACTCACTAACATCTTGGTGAAAATAGAATATATGTTTTTTTCAAATTAAAGTGACAATGGAAGTGAGAACAGGAGTTCCCCCCTCACCTCCAGAGTGAACATAAGTCATGTCTGTATATTACATCCATCATCCATCCATCCATCCATCCATCCATCCATCATCCATCATCCATGATGTGATCCAGCAAACATGTCCAAGCAGTAGTGTTGTGTTGTTGCTTCTCATTGTCAATAGAACCATGAGAAAGTATGAGAGTGACTGATACGCTTGTATGATCACTGGACCTTTTGAAAGCAGTCAGACTCTCATACTGTACCAGTAGCATCTGTGTCATTCACAACCCGTCTCCATCTTAACTGGACTTTCTGTGTACACATATGATTTTGTGTTTTCATCTGTGGACTGGTGACTAGTGAGTGTGTTGCCTTCAGTGGCAAAGGGAAATAAAACCTCTGCATGAAGAGGAATCATGGAGCCTCCCCCTTCTCAGCTCCAAGTGTCCAAATCTGAACAGCTGGTCTGGGCTCTGAGTGGAAGCTGAGGTGGTCATGTGCCTGGGCCTCCAGACTGATCCACTCCACTCCAAGTCCAAGTCCGAGTGTAAAACTCAGTCTCAGTCTCAGTCTCAGTCTCAGTCTCTAGCTTTGTCCACTCTCTCTCTCTCTCTCTCTCTCTCTCGCTCTCTCTCACGGTGCAACCTCAGCTCCGCCCACTGCTCCCAGAGTCCAGATCCATATTTCACTTTCTCTTGTATTGTTTGATTGTACACTCATAGTGACAGGGCGTCTTTTCCTTTATAAATGAGTTCCCAGTCATCCGATTGTACCTCAATAACTAGTTTATCCAGGGATTCCTCTCTTCTGACTCATTTGTAATGATATCCATCTGTTGTCTCTTTTAATCTTTCTGTGGTTTTTATTGGAAATAGTAAAAAAAACAAACAGACATGAAATCACTGATATCATTGACTAATAAGCCCTTGTACGTTTTCTTCATTTGACTTTTATTTGCTGATTGTTTCATCTGAATGTTTAATCTGTTCCACCTCTTTAAGCTACATCAATAACCAATGTAATACGCCCCCTGGATTTGGTCACCACAGTCACACGGTCAAAGAGCAAGTCAGCCTCGCTGCTGGCCCCTGCTGGCCGCGCCCCGTCACTATCTGTCAAATCCTGTTACAGAGTGCTCTGATGTCTGTGGGAAAAAACTTGAAACTGAGCAAGATGACTATTGCAGCAACACGTCATCAGTAGGATAAAACTAAGCTGTCTCTTGATGGTCTACGACAGGGTGTCCAAACTGGGTCAGAGAGTGCTGGTGTCCTGCATGTTTTAGTTCTCTGCCTGCTTCATCATACCTGAATCTAATGATGACGTCATCACCAAGGTTGTGAAAAAGAACAATAATGAGCCTTTCATCACAAAGTGGATGGGAGAGGCACCGGATGGAGATCAACGGAGATCAAAGCCGGAGGAAATCTTGGATCCGAGCATCTCCATGGCAAAAGGCCCTGATCTCCTTTGATCTGATAGGAGATCAGCACTGGAGCCATGGAGACGCTCAGATCAAAGGAAATCAGCTTTGTAGAGTTGTAATGTGCTCGTACTCATCCTTACATTTTTCTAGAAATTTGTCTTCAATCACCTTTTCTCTATTTACACTCTCTACTTGAACCTTTACCTGTTTATTTATTTCATATTTTCCAAATATCATGATTTTTGTTTGACCTAGATTTAATGAATTAGATTTCATTTCTCTGAATGTATCTAGTATGTCGTTGAAGAGTTTTTCTAGGATTTGGGAGAATTGTGGGTCTGTAGTTTGTGAAGTGTGTCTGTTTTCAATAACGGTATCCTTACTGGAAGCCTGTTGAATGATACTATGTAGAACCTTCTATGTACTGCTGACATGGTCTTTATTGTTTTCTGGTACTTTCTTAAAAGAATTCTTCTAACATTTTCTCATCATATGAGTGAACTTTGTTTTACATTTCTTGGATTTATTTTCCATCTCCTTCGTTCATCATTTATTGGATTCTCTATGTCATGTATTCTTCTCCTTGGATGCATTTTTTAAGCCCTTTGTCATCCATTAAACATCTTTATATTTCACTTTTTCTCGTATTTATAAATGAGTTCCCAGTCATCTGATTGTACCTCAATAACTAGTTTTTCCAGGGACTGCTCTGTTTTGACTCATTTGTGTTGACATCTATCTGTTGTCTGTTTTAATGTTTCTGTGGTTTTTATTGTAAATAGTAAAAAAACTAAAACAAACAGACATGAAATCACTGATATCATTGACTAATACATCACTTACTTTGATATTATCTAGAACATGTGTAAATAAATTATGACCCTCCAAACGACCCCCAGGAGGCCCGGCTGTTGTGTGTGTGTGTGTGTGTGTGTGTTTGGGCCTGGTTATAGGAGAAGTGAGGATGGAGCAGCCATTTACTGGTAAAACTAACTCACTAACATCTTGGTGAAAATAGAATATATGTTTTTTTCAAATTAAAGTGACAATGAAAGTGAGAACAGGAGTTCCCCCCTCACCTCCAGAGTGAACATAAGTCATGTCTGTATATTACATCCATCATCCATCCATCCATCCATCCATCCATCCATCATCCATCATCCATGATGTGATCCAGCAAACATGTCCAAGCAGTAGTGTTGTGTTGTTGCTTCTCATTGTCAATAGAACCATGAGAAAGTATGAGAGTGACTGATACGCTTGTATGATCACTGGACCTTTTGAAAGCAGTCAGACTCTCATACTGTACCAGTAGCATCTGTGTCATTCACAACCCGTCTCCATCTTAACTGGACTTTCTGTGTACACATATGATTTTGTGTTTTCATCTGTGGACTGGTGACTAGTGAGTGTGTTGCCTTCAGTGGCAAAGGGAAATAAAACCTCTGCATGAAGAGGAATCATGGAGCCTCCCCCTTCTCAGCTCCAAGTGTCCAAATCTGAACAGCTGGTCTGGGCTCTGAGTGGAAGCTGAGGTGGTCATGTGCCTGGGCCTCCAGACTGATCCACTCCACTCCAAGTCCAAGTCCGAGTGTAAAACTCAGTCTCAGTCTCAGTCTCAGTCTCTAGCTTTGTCCACTCTCTCTCTCTCTCTCTCTCTCTCTCTCGCTCTCTCTCACGGTGCAACCTCAGCTCCGCCCACTGCTCCCAGAGTCCAGATCCATATTTCACTTTCTCTTGTATTGTTTGATTGTACACTCATAGTGACAGGGCGTCTTTTCCTTTATAAATGAGTTCCCAGTCATCCGATTGTACCTCAATAACTAGTTTATCCAGGGATTCCTCTCTTCTGACTCATTTGTAATGATATCCATCTGTTGTCTCTTTTAATCTTTCTGTGGTTTTTATTGGAAATAGTAAAAAAACAAACAGACATGAAATCACTGATATCATTGACTAATAAGCCCTTGTACGTTTTCTTCATTTGACTTTTATTTGCTGATTGTTTCATCTGAATGTTTAATCTGTTCCACCTCTTTAAGCTACATCAATAACCAATGTAATACGCCCCCTGGATTTGGTCACCACAGTCACACGGTAAGAGCAAGTCAGCCTCGCTGCTGGCCCCTGCTGGCCGCGCCCCGTCACTATCTGTCAAATCCTGTTACAGAGTGCTCTGATGTCTGTGGGAAAAAACTTGAAACTGAGCAAGATGACTATTGCAGCAACACGTCATCAGTAGGATAAAACTAAGCTGTCTCTTGATGGTCTACGACAGGGTGTCCAAACTGGGTCAGAGAGTGCTGGTGTCCTGCATGTTTTAGTTCTCTGCCTGCTTCATCATACCTGAATCTAATGATGACGTCATCACCAAGGTTGTGAAAAAGAACAATAATGAGCCTTTCATCACAAAGTGGATGGGAGAGGCACCGGATGGAGATCAACGGAGATCAAAGCCGGAGGAAATCTTGGATCCGAGCATCTCCATGGCAAAAGGCCCTGATCTCCTTTGATCTGATAGGAGATCAGCACTGGAGCCATGGAGACGCTCAGATCAAAGGAAATCAGCTTTGTAGAGTTGTAATGTGCTCGTACTCATCCTTACATTTTTCTAGAAATTTGTCTTCAATCACCTTTTCTCTATTTACACTCTCTACTTGAACCTTTACCTGTTTATTTATTTCATATTTTCCAAATATCATGATTTTTGTTTGACCTAGATTTAATGAATTAGATTTCATTTCTCTGAATGTATCTAGTATGTCGTTGAAGAGTTTTTCTAGGATTTGGGAGAATTGTGGGTCTGTAGTTTGTGAAGTGTGTCTGTTTTCAATAACGGTATCCTTACTGGAAGCCTGTTGAATGATACTATGTAGAACCTTCTATGTACTGCTGACATGGTCTTTATTGTTTTCTGGTACTTTCTTAAAAGAATTCTTCTAACATTTTCTCATCATATGAGTGAACTTTGTTTTACATTTCTTGGATTTATTTTCCATCTCCTTCGTTCATCATTTATTGGATTCTCTATGTCATGTATTCTTCTCCTTGGATGCATTTTTTAAGCCCTTTGTCATCCATTAAACATCTTTATATTTCACTTTTTCTCGTATTTATAAATGAGTTCCCAGTCATCTGATTGTACCTCAATAACTAGTTTTTCCAGGGACTGCTCTGTTTTGACTCATTTGTGTTGACATCTATCTGTTGTCTGTTTTAATGTTTCTGTGGTTTTTATTGTAAATAGTAAAAAAACTAAAACAAACAGACATGAAATCACTGATATCATTGACTAATACATCACTTACTTTGATATTATCTAGAACATGTGTAAATAAATTATGACCCTCCAAACGACCCCCAGGAGGCCCGGCTGTTGTGTGTGTGTGTGTGTGTGTGTGTGTGTGTGTGTGTGTGTGTGTGTGTGTGTGTGTGTGTGTGTTTGGGCCTGGTTATAGGAGAAGTGAGGATGGAGCAGCCATTTACTGGTAAAACTAACTCACTAACATCTTGGTGAAAATAGAATATATGTTTTTTTCAAATTAAAGTGACAATGGAAGTGAGAACAGGAGTTCCCCCCTCACCTCCAGAGTGAACATAAGTCATGTCTGTATATTACATCCATCATCCATCCATCCATCCATCCATCTATCCATCCATCCATCCATCATCCATCATCCATGATGTGATCCAGCAAACATGTCCAAGCAGTAGTGTTGTGTTGTTGCTTCTCATTGTCAATAGAACCATGAGAAAGTATGAGAGTGACTGATACGCTTGTATGATCACTGGACCTTTTGAAAGCAGTCAGACTCTCATACTGTACCAGTAGCATCTGTGTCATTCACAACCCGTCTCCATCTTAACTGGACTTTCTGTGTACACATATGATTTTGTGTTTTCATCTGTGGACTGGTGACTAGTGAGTGTGTTGCCTTCAGTGGCAAAGGGAAATAAAACCTCTGCATGAAGAGGAATCATGGAGCCTCCCCCTTCTCAGCTCCAAGTGTCCAAATCTGAACAGCTGGTCTGGGCTCTGAGTGGAAGCTGAGGTGGTCATGTGCCTGGGCCTCCAGACTGATCCACTCCACTCCAAGTCCAAGTCCGAGTGTAAAACTCAGTCTCAGTCTCAGTCTCAGTCTCTAGCTTTGTCCACTCTCTCTCTCTCTCTCTCTCTCTCTCGCTCTCTCTCACGGTGCAACCTCAGCTCCGCCCACTGCTCCCAGAGTCCAGATCCATATTTCACTTTCTCTTGTATTGTTTGATTGTACACTCATAGTGACAGGGCGTCTTTTCCTTTATAAATGAGTTCCCAGTCATCCGATTGTACCTCAATAACTAGTTTATCCAGGGATTCCTCTCTTCTGACTCATTTGTAATGATATCCATCTGTTGTCTCTTTTAATCTTTCTGTGGTTTTTATTGGAAATAGTAAAAAAACAAACAGACATGAAATCACTGATATCATTGACTAATAAGCCCTTGTACGTTTTCTTCATTTGACTTTTATTTGCTGATTGTTTCATCTGAATGTTTAATCTGTTCCACCTCTTTAAGCTACATCAATAACCAATGTAATACGCCCCCTGGATTTGGTCACCACAGTCACACGGTCAAAGAGCAAGTCAGCCTCGCTGCTGGCCCCTGCTGGCCGCGCCCCGTCACTATCTGTCAAATCCTGTTACAGAGTGCTCTGATGTCTGTGGGAAAAAACTTGAAACTGAGCAAGATGACTATTGCAGCAACACGTCATCAGTAGGATAAAACTAAGCTGTCTCTTGATGGTCTACGACAGGGTGTCCAAACTGGGTCAGAGAGTGCTGGTGTCCTGCATGTTTTAGTTCTCTGCCTGCTTCATCATACCTGAATCTAATGATGACGTCATCACCAAGGTTGTGAAAAAGAACAATAATGAGCCTTTCATCACAAAGTGGATGGGAGAGGCACCGGATGGAGATCAACGGAGATCAAAGCCGGAGGAAATCTTGGATCCGAGCATCTCCATGGCAAAAGGCCCTGATCTCCTTTGATCTGATAGGAGATCAGCACTGGAGCCATGGAGACGCTCAGATCAAAGGAAATCAGCTTTGTAGAGTTGTAATGTGCTCGTACTCATCCTTACATTTTTCTAGAAATTTGTCTTCAATCACCTTTTCTCTATTTACACTCTCTACTTGAACCTTTACCTGTTTATTTATTTCATATTTTCCAAATATCATGATTTTTGTTTGACCTAGATTTAATGAATTAGATTTCATTTCTCTGAATGTATCTAGTATGTCGTTGAAGAGTTTTTCTAGGATTTGGGAGAATTGTGGGTCTGTAGTTTGTGAAGTGTGTCTGTTTTCAATAACGGTATCCTTACTGGAAGCCTGTTGAATGATACTATGTAGAACCTTCTATGTACTGCTGACATGGTCTTTATTGTTTTCTGGTACTTTCTTAAAAGAATTCTTCTAACATTTTCTCATCATATGAGTGAACTTTGTTTTACATTTCTTGGATTTATTTTCCATCTCCTTCGTTCATCATTTATTGGATTCTCTATGTCATGTATTCTTCTCCTTGGATGCATTTTTTAAGCCCTTTGTCATCCATTAAACATCTTTATATTTCACTTTTTCTCGTATTTATAAATGAGTTCCCAGTCATCTGATTGTACCTCAATAACTAGTTTTTCCAGGGACTGCTCTGTTTTGACTCATTTGTGTTGACATCTATCTGTTGTCTGTTTTAATGTTTCTGTGGTTTTTATTGTAAATAGTAAAAAAACTAAAACAAACAGACATGAAATCACTGATATCATTGACTAATACATCACTTACTTTGATATTATCTATAACATGTGTAAATAAATTATGACCCTCCAAACGACCCCCAGGAGGCCCGGCTGTTGTGTGTGTGTGTGTGTGTGTGTGTGTGGGGGTGTGTGTGTGTTTGGGCCTGGTTATAGGAGAAGTGAGGATGGAGCAGCCATTTACTGGTAAAACTAACTCACTAACATCTTGGTGAAAATAGAATATATGTTTTTTTCAAATTAAAGTGACAATGAAAGTGAGAACAGGAGTTCCCCCCTCACCTCCAGAGTGAACATAAGTCATGTCTGTATATTACATCCATCATCCATCCATCCATCCATCCATCCATCCATCATCCATCATCCATGATGTGATCCAGCAAACATGTCCAAGCAGTAGTGTTGTGTTGTTGCTTCTCATTGTCAATAGAACCATGAGAAAGTATGAGAGTGACTGATACGCTTGTATGATCACTGGACCTTTTGAAAGCAGTCAGACTCTCATACTGTACCAGTAGCATCTGTGTCATTCACAACCCGTCTCCATCTTAACTGGACTTTCTGTGTACACATATGATTTTGTGTTTTCATCTGTGGACTGGTGACTAGTGAGTGTGTTGCCTTCAGTGGCAAAGGGAAATAAAACCTCTGCATGAAGAGGAATCATGGAGCCTCCCCCTTCTCAGCTCCAAGTGTCCAAATCTGAACAGCTGGTCTGGGCTCTGAGTGGAAGCTGAGGTGGTCATGTGCCTGGGCCTCCAGACTGATCCACTCCACTCCAAGTCCAAGTCCGAGTGTAAAACTCAGTCTCAGTCTCAGTCTCAGTCTCAGTCTCTAGCTTTGTCCACTCTCTCTCTCTCTCTCTCTCTCTCTCGCTCTCTCTCACGGTGCAACCTCAGCTCCGCCCACTGCTCCCAGAGTCCAGATCCATATTTCACTTTCTCTTGTATTGTTTGATTGTACACTCATAGTGACAGGGCGTCTTTTCCTTTATAAATGAGTTCCCAGTCATCCGATTGTACCTCAATAACTAGTTTATCCAGGGATTCCTCTCTTCTGACTCATTTGTAATGATATCCATCTGTTGTCTCTTTTAATCTTTCTGTGGTTTTTATTGGAAATAGTAAAAAAACAAACAGACATGAAATCACTGATATCATTGACTAATAAGCCCTTGTACGTTTTCTTCATTTGACTTTTATTTGCTGATTGTTTCATCTGAATGTTTAATCTGTTCCACCTCTTTAAGCTACATCAATAACCAATGTAATACGCCCCCTGGATTTGGTCACCACAGTCACACGGTCAAAGAGCAAGTCAGCCTCGCTGCTGGCCCCTGCTGGCCGCGCCCCGTCACTATCTGTCAAATCCTGTTACAGAGTGCTCTGATGTCTGTGGGAAAAAAACTTGAAACTGAGCAAGATGACTATTGCAGCAACACGTCATCAGTAGGATAAAACTAAGCTGTCTCTTGATGGTCTACGACAGGGTGTCCAAACTGGGTCAGAGAGTGCTGGTGTCCTGCATGTTTTAGTTCTCTGCCTGCTTCATCATACCTGAATCTAATGATGACGTCATCACCAAGGTTGTGAAAAAGAACAATAATGAGCCTTTCATCACAAAGTGGATGGGAGAGGCACCGGATGGAGATCAACGGAGATCAAAGCCGGAGGAAATCTTGGATCTGAGCATCTCCATGGCAAAAGGCCCTGATCTCCTTTGATCTGATAGGAGATCAGCACTGGAGCCATGGAGACGCTCAGATCAAAGGAAATCAGCTTTGTAGAGTTGTAATGTGCTCGTACTCATCCTTACATTTTTCTAGAAATTTGTCTTCAATCACCTTTTCTCTATTTACACTCTCTACTTGAACCTTTACCTGTTTATTTATTTCATATTTTCCAAATATCATGATTTTTGTTTGACCTAGATTTAATGAATTAGATTTCATTTCTCTGAATGTATCTAGTATGTCGTTGAAGAGTTTTTCTAGGATTTGGGAGAATTGTGGGTCTGTAGTTTGTGAAGTGTGTCTGTTTTCAATAACGGTATCCTTACTGGAAGCCTGTTGAATGATACTATGTAGAACCTTCTATGTACTGCTGACATGGTCTTTATTGTTTTCTGGTACTTTCTTAAAAGAATTCTTCTAACATTTTCTCATCATATGAGTGAACTTTGTTTTACATTTCTTGGATTTATTTTCCATCTCCTTCGTTCATCATTTATTGGATTCTCTATGTCATGTATTCTTCTCCTTGGATGCATTTTTTAAGCCCTTTGTCATCCATTAAACATCTTTATATTTCACTTTTTCTCGTATTTATAAATGAGTTCCCAGTCATCTGATTGTACCTCAATAACTAGTTTTTCCAGGGACTGCTCTGTTTTGACTCATTTGTGTTGACATCTATCTGTTGTCTGTTTTAATGTTTCTGTGGTTTTTATTGTAAATAGTAAAAAAACTAAAACAAACAGACATGAAATCACTGATATCATTGACTAATACATCACTTACTTTGATATTATCTAGAACATGTGTAAATAAATTATGACCCTCCAAACGACCCCCAGGAGGCCCGGCTGTTGTGTGTGTGTGTGTGTGTGTGTGTTTGGGCCTGGTTATAGGAGAAGTGAGGATGGAGCAGCCATTTACTGGTAAAACTAACTCACTAACATCTTGGTGAAAATAGAATATATGTTTTTTTCAAATTAAAGTGACAATGAAAGTGAGAACAGGAGTTCCCCCCTCACCTCCAGAGTGAACATAAGTCATGTCTGTATATTACATCCATCATCCATCCATCCATCCATCCATCCATCCATCATCCATCATCCATGATGTGATCCAGCAAACATGTCCAAGCAGTAGTGTTGTGTTGTTGCTTCTCATTGTCAATAGAACCATGAGAAAGTATGAGAGTGACTGATACGCTTGTATGATCACTGGACCTTTTGAAAGCAGTCAGACTCTCATACTGTACCAGTAGCATCTGTGTCATTCACAACCCGTCTCCATCTTAACTGGACTTTCTGTGTACACATATGATTTTGTGTTTTCATCTGTGGACTGGTGACTAGTGAGTGTGTTGCCTTCAGTGGCAAAGGGAAATAAAACCTCTGCATGAAGAGGAATCATGGAGCCTCCCCCTTCTCAGCTCCAAGTGTCCAAATCTGAACAGCTGGTCTGGGCTCTGAGTGGAAGCTGAGGTGGTCATGTGCCTGGGCCTCCAGACTGATCCACTCCACTCCAAGTCCAAGTCCGAGTGTAAAACTCAGTCTCAGTCTCAGTCTCAGTCTCTAGCTTTGTCCACTCTCTCTCTCTCTCTCTCTCTCTCTCTCGCTCTCTCTCACGGTGCAACCTCAGCTCCGCCCACTGCTCCCAGAGTCCAGATCCATATTTCACTTTCTCTTGTATTGTTTGATTGTACACTCATAGTGACAGGGCGTCTTTTCCTTTATAAATGAGTTCCCAGTCATCCGATTGTACCTCAATAACTAGTTTATCCAGGGATTCCTCTCTTCTGACTCATTTGTAATGATATCCATCTGTTGTCTCTTTTAATCTTTCTGTGGTTTTTATTGGAAATAGTAAAAAAACAAACAGACATGAAATCACTGATATCATTGACTAATAAGCCCTTGTACGTTTTCTTCATTTGACTTTTATTTGCTGATTGTTTCATCTGAATGTTTAATCTGTTCCACCTCTTTAAGCTACATCAATAACCAATGTAATACGCCCCCTGGATTTGGTCACCACAGTCACACGGTCAAAGAGCAAGTCAGCCTCGCTGCTGGCCCCTGCTGGCCGCGCCCCGTCACTATCTGTCAAATCCTGTTACAGAGTGCTCTGATGTCTGTGGGAAAAAACTTGAAACTGAGCAAGATGACTATTGCAGCAACACGTCATCAGTAGGATAAAACTAAGCTGTCTCTTGATGGTCTACGACAGGGTGTCCAAACTGGGTCAGAGAGTGCTGGTGTCCTGCATGTTTTAGTTCTCTGCCTGCTTCATCATACCTGAATCTAATGATGACGTCATCACCAAGGTTGTGAAAAAGAACAATAATGAGCCTTTCATCACAAAGTGGATGGGAGAGGCACCGGATGGAGATCAACGGAGATCAAAGCCGGAGGAAATCTTGGATCCGAGCATCTCCATGGCAAAAGGCCCTGATCTCCTTTGATCTGATAGGAGATCAGCACTGGAGCCATGGAGACGCTCAGATCAAAGGAAATCAGCTTTGTAGAGTTGTAATGTGCTCGTACTCATCCTTACATTTTTCTAGAAATTTGTCTTCAATCACCTTTTCTCTATTTACACTCTCTACTTGAACCTTTACCTGTTTATTTATTTCATATTTTCCAAATATCATGATTTTTGTTTGACCTAGATTTAATGAATTAGATTTCATTTCTCTGAATGTATCTAGTATGTCGTTGAAGAGTTTTTCTAGGATTTGGGAGAATTGTGGGTCTGTAGTTTGTGAAGTGTGTCTGTTTTCAATAACGGTATCCTTACTGGAAGCCTGTTGAATGATACTATGTAGAACCTTCTATGTACTGCTGACATGGTCTTTATTGTTTTCTGGTACTTTCTTAAAAGAATTCTTCTAACATTTTCTCATCATATGAGTGAACTTTGTTTTACATTTCTTGGATTTATTTTCCATCTCCTTCGTTCATCATTTATTGGATTCTCTATGTCATGTATTCTTCTCCTTGGATGCATTTTTTAAGCCCTTTGTCATCCATTAAACATCTTTATATTTCACTTTTTCTCGTATTTATAAATGAGTTCCCAGTCATCTGATTGTACCTCAATAACTAGTTTTTCCAGGGACTGCTCTGTTTTGACTCATTTGTGTTGACATCTATCTGTTGTCTGTTTTAATGTTTCTGTGGTTTTTATTGTAAATAGTAAAAAAACTAAAACAAACAGACATGAAATCACTGATATCATTGACTAATACATCACTTACTTTGATATTATCTAGAACATGTGTAAATAAATTATGACCCTCCAAACGACCCCCAGGAGGCCCGGCTGTTGTGTGTGTGTGTGTGTGTGTGTGTTTGGGCCTGGTTATAGGAGAAGTGAGGATGGAGCAGCCATTTACTGGTAAAACTAACTCACTAACATCTTGGTGAAAATAGAATATATGTTTTTTTCAAATTAAAGTGACAATGAAAGTGAGAACAGGAGTTCCCCCCTCACCTCCAGAGTGAACATAAGTCATGTCTGTATATTACATCCATCATCCATCCATCCATCCATCCATCCATCCATCATCCATCATCCATGATGTGATCCAGCAAACATGTCCAAGCAGTAGTGTTGTGTTGTTGCTTCTCATTGTCAATAGAACCATGAGAAAGTATGAGAGTGACTGATACGCTTGTATGATCACTGGACCTTTTGAAAGCAGTCAGACTCTCATACTGTACCAGTAGCATCTGTGTCATTCACAACCCGTCTCCATCTTAACTGGACTTTCTGTGTACACATATGATTTTGTGTTTTCATCTGTGGACTGGTGACTAGTGAGTGTGTTGCCTTCAGTGGCAAAGGGAAATAAAACCTCTGCATGAAGAGGAATCATGGAGCCTCCCCCTTCTCAGCTCCAAGTGTCCAAATCTGAACAGCTGGTCTGGGCTCTGAGTGGAAGCTGAGGTGGTCATGTGCCTGGGCCTCCAGACTGATCCACTCCACTCCAAGTCCAAGTCCGAGTGTAAAACTCAGTCTCAGTCTCAGTCTCAGTCTCTAGCTTTGTCCACTCTCTCTCTCTCTCTCTCTCTCTCTCTCGCTCTCTCTCACGGTGCAACCTCAGCTCCGCCCACTGCTCCCAGAGTCCAGATCCATATTTCACTTTCTCTTGTATTGTTTGATTGTACACTCATAGTGACAGGGCGTCTTTTCCTTTATAAATGAGTTCCCAGTCATCCGATTGTACCTCAATAACTAGTTTATCCAGGGATTCCTCTCTTCTGACTCATTTGTAATGATATCCATCTGTTGTCTCTTTTAATCTTTCTGTGGTTTTTATTGGAAATAGTAAAAAAACAAACAGACATGAAATCACTGATATCATTGACTAATAAGCCCTTGTACGTTTTCTTCATTTGACTTTTATTTGCTGATTGTTTCATCTGAATGTTTAATCTGTTCCACCTCTTTAAGCTACATCAATAACCAATGTAATACGCCCCCTGGATTTGGTCACCACAGTCACACGGTCAAAGAGCAAGTCAGCCTCGCTGCTGGCCCCTGCTGGCCGCGCCCCGTCACTATCTGTCAAATCCTGTTACAGAGTGCTCTGATGTCTGTGGGAAAAAACTTGAAACTGAGCAAGATGACTATTGCAGCAACACGTCATCAGTAGGATAAAACTAAGCTGTCTCTTGATGGTCTACGACAGGGTGTCCAAACTGGGTCAGAGAGTGCTGGTGTCCTGCATGTTTTAGTTCTCTGCCTGCTTCATCATACCTGAATCTAATGATGACGTCATCACCAAGGTTGTGAAAAAGAACAATAATGAGCCTTTCATCACAAAGTGGATGGGAGAGGCACCGGATGGAGATCAACGGAGATCAAAGCCGGAGGAAATCTTGGATCCGAGCATCTCCATGGCAAAAGGCCCTGATCTCCTTTGATCTGATAGGAGATCAGCACTGGAGCCATGGAGACGCTCAGATCAAAGGAAATCAGCTTTGTAGAGTTGTAATGTGCTCGTACTCATCCTTACATTTTTCTAGAAATTTGTCTTCAATCACCTTTTCTCTATTTACACTCTCTACTTGAACCTTTACCTGTTTATTTATTTCATATTTTCCAAATATCATGATTTTTGTTTGACCTAGATTTAATGAATTAGATTTCATTTCTCTGAATGTATCTAGTATGTCGTTGAAGAGTTTTTCTAGGATTTGGGAGAATTGTGGGTCTGTAGTTTGTGAAGTGTGTCTGTTTTCAATAACGGTATCCTTACTGGAAGCCTGTTGAATGATACTATGTAGAACCTTCTATGTACTGCTGACATGGTCTTTATTGTTTTCTGGTACTTTCTTAAAAGAATTCTTCTAACATTTTCTCATCATATGAGTGAACTTTGTTTTACATTTCTTGGATTTATTTTCCATCTCCTTCGTTCATCATTTATTGGATTCTCTATGTCATGTATTCTTCTCCTTGGATGCATTTTTTAAGCCCTTTGTCATCCATTAAACATCTTTATATTTCACTTTTTCTCGTATTTATAAATGAGTTCCCAGTCATCTGATTGTACCTCAATAACTAGTTTTTCCAGGGACTGCTCTGTTTTGACTCATTTGTGTTGACATCTATCTGTTGTCTGTTTTAATGTTTCTGTGGTTTTTATTGTAAATAGTAAAAAAACTAAAACAAACAGACATGAAATCACTGATATCATTGACTAATACATCACTTACTTTGATATTATCTAGAACATGTGTAAATAAATTATGACCCTCCAAACGACCCCCAGGAGGCCCGGCTGTTGTGTGTGTGTGTGTGTGTGTGTGTGTGGGGGTGTGTGTGTGTTTGGGCCTGGTTATAGGAGAAGTGAGGATGGAGCAGCCATTTACTGGTAAAACTAACTCACTAACATCTTGGTGAAAATAGAATATATGTTTTTTTCAAATTAAAGTGACAATGAAAGTGAGAACAGGAGTTCCCCCCTCACCTCCAGAGTGAACATAAGTCATGTCTGTATATTACATCCATCATCCATCCATCCATCCATCCATCCATCCATCATCCATCATCCATGATGTGATCCAGCAAACATGTCCAAGCAGTAGTGTTGTGTTGTTGCTTCTCATTGTCAATAGAACCATGAGAAAGTATGAGAGTGACTGATACGCTTGTATGATCACTGGACCTTTTGAAAGCAGTCAGACTCTCATACTGTACCAGTAGCATCTGTGTCATTCACAACCCGTCTCCATCTTAACTGGACTTTCTGTGTACACATATGATTTTGTGTTTTCATCTGTGGACTGGTGACTAGTGAGTGTGTTGCCTTCAGTGGCAAAGGGAAATAAAACCTCTGCATGAAGAGGAATCATGGAGCCTCCCCCTTCTCAGCTCCAAGTGTCCAAATCTGAACAGCTGGTCTGGGCTCTGAGTGGAAGCTGAGGTGGTCATGTGCCTGGGCCTCCAGACTGATCCACTCCACTCCAAGTCCAAGTCCGAGTGTAAAACTCAGTCTCAGTCTCAGTCTCAGTCTCAGTCTCTAGCTTTGTCCACTCTCTCTCTCTCTCTCTCTCTCTCTCGCTCTCTCTCACGGTGCAACCTCAGCTCCGCCCACTGCTCCCAGAGTCCAGATCCATATTTCACTTTCTCTTGTATTGTTTGATTGTACACTCATAGTGACAGGGCGTCTTTTCCTTTATAAATGAGTTCCCAGTCATCCGATTGTACCTCAATAACTAGTTTATCCAGGGATTCCTCTCTTCTGACTCATTTGTAATGATATCCATCTGTTGTCTCTTTTAATCTTTCTGTGGTTTTTATTGGAAATAGTAAAAAAACAAACAGACATGAAATCACTGATATCATTGACTAATAAGCCCTTGTACGTTTTCTTCATTTGACTTTTATTTGCTGATTGTTTCATCTGAATGTTTAATCTGTTCCACCTCTTTAAGCTACATCAATAACCAATGTAATACGCCCCCTGGATTTGGTCACCACAGTCACACGGTCAAAGAGCAAGTCAGCCTCGCTGCTGGCCCCTGCTGGCCGCGCCCCGTCACTATCTGTCAAATCCTGTTACAGAGTGCTCTGATGTCTGTGGGAAAAAAACTTGAAACTGAGCAAGATGACTATTGCAGCAACACGTCATCAGTAGGATAAAACTAAGCTGTCTCTTGATGGTCTACGACAGGGTGTCCAAACTGGGTCAGAGAGTGCTGGTGTCCTGCATGTTTTAGTTCTCTGCCTGCTTCATCATACCTGAATCTAATGATGACGTCATCACCAAGGTTGTGAAAAAGAACAATAATGAGCCTTTCATCACAAAGTGGATGGGAGAGGCACCGGATGGAGATCAACGGAGATCAAAGCCGGAGGAAATCTTGGATCTGAGCATCTCCATGGCAAAAGGCCCTGATCTCCTTTGATCTGATAGGAGATCAGCACTGGAGCCATGGAGACGCTCAGATCAAAGGAAATCAGCTTTGTAGAGTTGTAATGTGCTCGTACTCATCCTTACATTTTTCTAGAAATTTGTCTTCAATCACCTTTTCTCTATTTACACTCTCTACTTGAACCTTTACCTGTTTATTTATTTCATATTTTCCAAATATCATGATTTTTGTTTGACCTAGATTTAATGAATTAGATTTCATTTCTCTGAATGTATCTAGTATGTCGTTGAAGAGTTTTTCTAGGATTTGGGAGAATTGTGGGTCTGTAGTTTGTGAAGTGTGTCTGTTTTCAATAACGGTATCCTTACTGGAAGCCTGTTGAATGATACTATGTAGAACCTTCTATGTACTGCTGACATGGTCTTTATTGTTTTCTGGTACTTTCTTAAAAGAATTCTTCTAACATTTTCTCATCATATGAGTGAACTTTGTTTTACATTTCTTGGATTTATTTTCCATCTCCTTCGTTCATCATTTATTGGATTCTCTATGTCATGTATTCTTCTCCTTGGATGCATTTTTTAAGCCCTTTGTCATCCATTAAACATCTTTATATTCCACTTTTTCTCGTATTTATAAATGAGTTCCCAGTCATCTGATTGTACCTCAATAACTAGTTTTTCCAGGGACTGCTCTGTTTTGACTCATTTGTGTTGACATCTATCTGTTGTCTGTTTTAATGTTTCTGTGTTTTTTATTGTAAATAGTAAAAAAACTAAAACAAACAGACATGAAATCACTGATATCATTGACTAATACATCACTTACTTTGATATTATCTATAACATGTGTAAATAAATTATGACCCTCCAAACGACCCCCAGGAGGCCCGGCTGTTGTGTGTGTGTGTGTGTGTGTGTTTGGGCCTGGTTATAGGAGAAGTGAGGATGGAGCAGCCATTTACTGGTAAAACTAACTCACTAACATCTTGGTGAAAATAGAATATATGTTTTTTTCAAATTAAAGTGACAATGAAAGTGAGAACAGGAGTTCCCCCCTCACCTCCAGAGTGAACATAAGTCATGTCTGTATATTACATCCATCATCCATCCATCCATCCATCCATCCATCCATCATCCATCATCCATGATGTGATCCAGCAAACATGTCCAAGCAGTAGTGTTGTGTTGTTGCTTCTCATTGTCAATAGAACCATGAGAAAGTATGAGAGTGACTGATACGCTTGTATGATCACTGGACCTTTTGAAAGCAGTCAGACTCTCATACTGTACCAGTAGCATCTGTGTCATTCACAACCCGTCTCCATCTTAACTGGACTTTCTGTGTACACATATGATTTTGTGTTTTCATCTGTGGACTGGTGACTAGTGAGTGTGTTGCCTTCAGTGGCAAAGGGAAATAAAACCTCTGCATGAAGAGGAATCATGGAGCCTCCCCCTTCTCAGCTCCAAGTGTCCAAATCTGAACAGCTGGTCTGGGCTCTGAGTGGAAGCTGAGGTGGTCATGTGCCTGGGCCTCCAGACTGATCCACTCCACTCCAAGTCCAAGTCCGAGTGTAAAACTCAGTCTCAGTCTCAGTCTCAGTCTCTAGCTTTGTCCACTCTCTCTCTCTCTCTCTCTCTCTCTCGCTCTCTCTCACGGTGCAACCTCAGCTCCGCCCACTGCTCCCAGAGTCCAGATCCATATTTCACTTTCTCTTGTATTGTTTGATTGTACACTCATAGTGACAGGGCGTCTTTTCCTTTATAAATGAGTTCCCAGTCATCCGATTGTACCTCAATAACTAGTTTATCCAGGGATTCCTCTCTTCTGACTCATTTGTAATGATATCCATCTGTTGTCTCTTTTAATCTTTCTGTGGTTTTTATTGGAAATAGTAAAAAAACAAACAGACATGAAATCACTGATATCATTGACTAATAAGCCCTTGTACGTTTTCTTCATTTGACTTTTATTTGCTGATTGTTTCATCTGAATGTTTAATCTGTTCCACCTCTTTAAGCTACATCAATAACCAATGTAATACGCCCCCTGGATTTGGTCACCACAGTCACACGGTCAAAGAGCAAGTCAGCCTCGCTGCTGGCCCCTGCTGGCCGCGCCCCGTCACTATCTGTCAAATCCTGTTACAGAGTGCTCTGATGTCTGTGGGAAAAAAACTTGAAACTGAGCAAGATGACTATTGCAGCAACACGTCATCAGTAGGATAAAACTAAGCTGTCTCTTGATGGTCTACGACAGGGTGTCCAAACTGGGTCAGAGAGTGCTGGTGTCCTGCATGTTTTAGTTCTCTGCCTGCTTCATCATACCTGAATCTAATGATGACGTCATCACCAAGGTTGTGAAAAAGAACAATAATGAGCCTTTCATCACAAAGTGGATGGGAGAGGCACCGGATGGAGATCAACGGAGATCAAAGCCGGAGGAAATCTTGGATCTGAGCATCTCCATGGCAAAAGGCCCTGATCTCCTTTGATCTGATAGGAGATCAGCACTGGAGCCATGGAGACGCTCAGATCAAAGGAAATCAGCTTTGTAGAGTTGTAATGTGCTCGTACTCATCCTTACATTTTTCTAGAAATTTGTCTTCAATCACCTTTTCTCTATTTACACTCTCTACTTGAACCTTTACCTGTTTATTTATTTCATATTTTCCAAATATCATGATTTTTGTTTGACCTAGATTTAATGAATTAGATTTCATTTCTCTGAATGTATCTAGTATGTCGTTGAAGAGTTTTTCTAGGATTTGGGAGAATTGTGGGTCTGTAGTTTGTGAAGTGTGTCTGTTTTCAATAACGGTATCCTTACTGGAAGCCTGTTGAATGATACTATGTAGAACCTTCTATGTACTGCTGACATGGTCTTTATTGTTTTCTGGTACTTTCTTAAAAGAATTCTTCTAACATTTTCTCATCATATGAGTGAACTTTGTTTTACATTTCTTGGATTTATTTTCCATCTCCTTCGTTCATCATTTATTGGATTCTCTATGTCATGTATTCTTCTCCTTGGATGCATTTTTTAAGCCCTTTGTCATCCATTAAACATCTTTATATTTCACTTTTTCTCGTATTTATAAATGAGTTCCCAGTCATCTGATTGTACCTCAATAACTAGTTTTTCCAGGGACTGCTCTGTTTTGACTCATTTGTGTTGACATCTATCTGTTGTCTGTTTTAATGTTTCTGTGTTTTTTATTGTAAATAGTAAAAAAACTAAAACAAACAGACATGAAATCACTGATATCATTGACTAATACATCACTTACTTTAATATTATCTATAACATGTGTAAATAAATTATGACCCTCCAAACGACCCCCAGGAGGCCCGGCTGTTGTGTGTGTGTGTGTGTGTGTGTGTGTGTGTGTGTGTGTGTGTTTGGGCCTGGTTATAGGAGAAGTGAGGATGGAGCAGCCATTTACTGGTAAAACTAACTCACTAACATCTTGGTGAAAATAGAATATATGTTTTTTTCAAATTAAAGTGACAATGAAAGTGAGAACAGGAGTTCCCCCCTCACCTCCAGAGTGAACATAAGTCATGTCTGTATATTACATCCATCATCCATCCATCCATCCATCCATCCATCCATCATCCATCATCCATGATGTGATCCAGCAAACATGTCCAAGCAGTAGTGTTGTGTTGTTGCTTCTCATTGTCAATAGAACCATGAGAAAGTATGAGAGTGACTGATACGCTTGTATGATCACTGGACCTTTTGAAAGCAGTCAGACTCTCATACTGTACCAGTAGCATCTGTGTCATTCACAACCCGTCTCCATCTTAACTGGACTTTCTGTGTACACATATGATTTTGTGTTTTCATCTGTGGACTGGTGACTAGTGAGTGTGTTGCCTTCAGTGGCAAAGGGAAATAAAACCTCTGCATGAAGAGGAATCATGGAGCCTCCCCCTTCTCAGCTCCAAGTGTCCAAATCTGAACAGCTGGTCTGGGCTCTGAGTGGAAGCTGAGGTGGTCATGTGCCTGGGCCTCCAGACTGATCCACTCCACTCCAAGTCCAAGTCCGAGTGTAAAACTCAGTCTCAGTCTCAGTCTCAGTCTCTAGCTTTGTCCACTCTCTCTCTCTCTCTCTCTCTCTCTCTCGCTCTCTCTCACGGTGCAACCTCAGCTCCGCCCACTGCTCCCAGAGTCCAGATCCATATTTCACTTTCTCTTGTATTGTTTGATTGTACACTCATAGTGACAGGGCGTCTTTTCCTTTATAAATGAGTTCCCAGTCATCCGATTGTACCTCAATAACTAGTTTATCCAGGGATTCCTCTCTTCTGACTCATTTGTAATGATATCCATCTGTTGTCTCTTTTAATCTTTCTGTGGTTTTTATTGGAAATAGTAAAAAAACAAACAGACATGAAATCACTGATATCATTGACTAATAAGCCCTTGTACGTTTTCTTCATTTGACTTTTATTTGCTGATTGTTTCATCTGAATGTTTAATCTGTTCCACCTCTTTAAGCTACATCAATAACCAATGTAATACGCCCCCTGGATTTGGTCACCACAGTCACACGGTCAAAGAGCAAGTCAGCCTCGCTGCTGGCCCCTGCTGGCCGCGCCCCGTCACTATCTGTCAAATCCTGTTACAGAGTGCTCTGATGTCTGTGGGAAAAAACTTGAAACTGAGCAAGATGACTATTGCAGCAACACGTCATCAGTAGGATAAAACTAAGCTGTCTCTTGATGGTCTACGACAGGGTGTCCAAACTGGGTCAGAGAGTGCTGGTGTCCTGCATGTTTTAGTTCTCTGCCTGCTTCATCATACCTGAATCTAATGATGACGTCATCACCAAGGTTGTGAAAAAGAACAATAATGAGCCTTTCATCACAAAGTGGATGGGAGAGGCACCGGATGGAGATCAACGGAGATCAAAGCCGGAGGAAATCTTGGATCCGAGCATCTCCATGGCAAAAGGCCCTGATCTCCTTTGATCTGATAGGAGATCAGCACTGGAGCCATGGAGACGCTCAGATCAAAGGAAATCAGCTTTGTAGAGTTGTAATGTGCTCGTACTCATCCTTACATTTTTCTAGAAATTTGTCTTCAATCACCTTTTCTCTATTTACACTCTCTACTTGAACCTTTACCTGTTTATTTATTTCATATTTTCCAAATATCATGATTTTTGTTTGACCTAGATTTAATGAATTAGATTTCATTTCTCTGAATGTATCTAGTATGTCGTTGAAGAGTTTTTCTAGGATTTGGGAGAATTGTGGGTCTGTAGTTTGTGAAGTGTGTCTGTTTTCAATAACGGTATCCTTACTGGAAGCCTGTTGAATGATACTATGTAGAACCTTCTATGTACTGCTGACATGGTCTTTATTGTTTTCTGGTACTTTCTTAAAAGAATTCTTCTAACATTTTCTCATCATATGAGTGAACTTTGTTTTACATTTCTTGGATTTATTTTCCATCTCCTTCGTTCATCATTTATTGGATTCTCTATGTCATGTATTCTTCTCCTTGGATGCATTTTTTAAGCCCTTTGTCATCCATTAAACATCTTTATATTTCACTTTTTCTCGTATTTATAAATGAGTTCCCAGTCATCTGATTGTACCTCAATAACTAGTTTTTCCAGGGACTGCTCTGTTTTGACTCATTTGTGTTGACATCTATCTGTTGTCTGTTTTAATGTTTCTGTGGTTTTTATTGTAAATAGTAAAAAAACTAAAACAAACAGACATGAAATCACTGATATCATTGACTAATACATCACTTACTTTGATATTATCTATAACATGTGTAAATAAATTATGACCCTCCAAACGACCCCCAGGAGGCCCGGCTGTTGTGTGTGTGTGTGTGTGTGTGTGTGTGGGGGTGTGTGTGTGTTTGGGCCTGGTTATAGGAGAAGTGAGGATGGAGCAGCCATTTACTGGTAAAACTAACTCACTAACATCTTGGTGAAAATAGAATATATGTTTTTTTCAAATTAAAGTGACAATGAAAGTGAGAACAGGAGTTCCCCCCTCACCTCCAGAGTGAACATAAGTCATGTCTGTATATTACATCCATCATCCATCCATCCATCCATCCATCCATCCATCATCCATCATCCATGATGTGATCCAGCAAACATGTCCAAGCAGTAGTGTTGTGTTGTTGCTTCTCATTGTCAATAGAACCATGAGAAAGTATGAGAGTGACTGATACGCTTGTATGATCACTGGACCTTTTGAAAGCAGTCAGACTCTCATACTGTACCAGTAGCATCTGTGTCATTCACAACCCGTCTCCATCTTAACTGGACTTTCTGTGTACACATATGATTTTGTGTTTTCATCTGTGGACTGGTGACTAGTGAGTGTGTTGCCTTCAGTGGCAAAGGGAAATAAAACCTCTGCATGAAGAGGAATCATGGAGCCTCCCCCTTCTCAGCTCCAAGTGTCCAAATCTGAACAGCTGGTCTGGGCTCTGAGTGGAAGCTGAGGTGGTCATGTGCCTGGGCCTCCAGACTGATCCACTCCACTCCAAGTCCAAGTCCGAGTGTAAAACTCAGTCTCAGTCTCAGTCTCAGTCTCAGTCTCTAGCTTTGTCCACTCTCTCTCTCTCTCTCTCTCTCTCTCGCTCTCTCTCACGGTGCAACCTCAGCTCCGCCCACTGCTCCCAGAGTCCAGATCCATATTTCACTTTCTCTTGTATTGTTTGATTGTACACTCATAGTGACAGGGCGTCTTTTCCTTTATAAATGAGTTCCCAGTCATCCGATTGTACCTCAATAACTAGTTTATCCAGGGATTCCTCTCTTCTGACTCATTTGTAATGATATCCATCTGTTGTCTCTTTTAATCTTTCTGTGGTTTTTATTGGAAATAGTAAAAAAACAAACAGACATGAAATCACTGATATCATTGACTAATAAGCCCTTGTACGTTTTCTTCATTTGACTTTTATTTGCTGATTGTTTCATCTGAATGTTTAATCTGTTCCACCTCTTTAAGCTACATCAATAACCAATGTAATACGCCCCCTGGATTTGGTCACCACAGTCACACGGTCAAAGAGCAAGTCAGCCTCGCTGCTGGCCCCTGCTGGCCGCGCCCCGTCACTATCTGTCAAATCCTGTTACAGAGTGCTCTGATGTCTGTGGGAAAAAAACTTGAAACTGAGCAAGATGACTATTGCAGCAACACGTCATCAGTAGGATAAAACTAAGCTGTCTCTTGATGGTCTACGACAGGGTGTCCAAACTGGGTCAGAGAGTGCTGGTGTCCTGCATGTTTTAGTTCTCTGCCTGCTTCATCATACCTGAATCTAATGATGACGTCATCACCAAGGTTGTGAAAAAGAACAATAATGAGCCTTTCATCACAAAGTGGATGGGAGAGGCACCGGATGGAGATCAACGGAGATCAAAGCCGGAGGAAATCTTGGATCTGAGCATCTCCATGGCAAAAGGCCCTGATCTCCTTTGATCTGATAGGAGATCAGCACTGGAGCCATGGAGACGCTCAGATCAAAGGAAATCAGCTTTGTAGAGTTGTAATGTGCTCGTACTCATCCTTACATTTTTCTAGAAATTTGTCTTCAATCACCTTTTCTCTATTTACACTCTCTACTTGAACCTTTACCTGTTTATTTATTTCATATTTTCCAAATATCATGATTTTTGTTTGACCTAGATTTAATGAATTAGATTTCATTTCTCTGAATGTATCTAGTATGTCGTTGAAGAGTTTTTCTAGGATTTGGGAGAATTGTGGGTCTGTAGTTTGTGAAGTGTGTCTGTTTTCAATAACGGTATCCTTACTGGAAGCCTGTTGAATGATACTATGTAGAACCTTCTATGTACTGCTGACATGGTCTTTATTGTTTTCTGGTACTTTCTTAAAAGAATTCTTCTAACATTTTCTCATCATATGAGTGAACTTTGTTTTACATTTCTTGGATTTATTTTCCATCTCCTTCGTTCATCATTTATTGGATTCTCTATGTCATGTATTCTTCTCCTTGGATGCATTTTTTAAGCCCTTTGTCATCCATTAAACATCTTTATATTCCACTTTTTCTCGTATTTATAAATGAGTTCCCAGTCATCTGATTGTACCTCAATAACTAGTTTTTCCAGGGACTGCTCTGTTTTGACTCATTTGTGTTGACATCTATCTGTTGTCTGTTTTAATGTTTCTGTGTTTTTTATTGTAAATAGTAAAAAAACTAAAACAAACAGACATGAAATCACTGATATCATTGACTAATACATCACTTACTTTGATATTATCTATAACATGTGTAAATAAATTATGACCCTCCAAACGACCCCCAGGAGGCCCGGCTGTTGTGTGTGTGTGTGTGTGTGTGTTTGGGCCTGGTTATAGGAGAAGTGAGGATGGAGCAGCCATTTACTGGTAAAACTAACTCACTAACATCTTGGTGAAAATAGAATATATGTTTTTTTCAAATTAAAGTGACAATGAAAGTGAGAACAGGAGTTCCCCCCTCACCTCCAGAGTGAACATAAGTCATGTCTGTATATTACATCCATCATCCATCCATCCATCCATCCATCCATCCATCATCCATCATCCATGATGTGATCCAGCAAACATGTCCAAGCAGTAGTGTTGTGTTGTTGCTTCTCATTGTCAATAGAACCATGAGAAAGTATGAGAGTGACTGATACGCTTGTATGATCACTGGACCTTTTGAAAGCAGTCAGACTCTCATACTGTACCAGTAGCATCTGTGTCATTCACAACCCGTCTCCATCTTAACTGGACTTTCTGTGTACACATATGATTTTGTGTTTTCATCTGTGGACTGGTGACTAGTGAGTGTGTTGCCTTCAGTGGCAAAGGGAAATAAAACCTCTGCATGAAGAGGAATCATGGAGCCTCCCCCTTCTCAGCTCCAAGTGTCCAAATCTGAACAGCTGGTCTGGGCTCTGAGTGGAAGCTGAGGTGGTCATGTGCCTGGGCCTCCAGACTGATCCACTCCACTCCAAGTCCAAGTCCGAGTGTAAAACTCAGTCTCAGTCTCAGTCTCAGTCTCTAGCTTTGTCCACTCTCTCTCTCTCTCTCTCTCTCTCTCTCGCTCTCTCTCACGGTGCAACCTCAGCTCCGCCCACTGCTCCCAGAGTCCAGATCCATATTTCACTTTCTCTTGTATTGTTTGATTGTACACTCATAGTGACAGGGCGTCTTTTCCTTTATAAATGAGTTCCCAGTCATCCGATTGTACCTCAATAACTAGTTTATCCAGGGATTCCTCTCTTCTGACTCATTTGTAATGATATCCATCTGTTGTCTCTTTTAATCTTTCTGTGGTTTTTATTGGAAATAGTAAAAAAACAAACAGACATGAAATCACTGATATCATTGACTAATAAGCCCTTGTACGTTTTCTTCATTTGACTTTTATTTGCTGATTGTTTCATCTGAATGTTTAATCTGTTCCACCTCTTTAAGCTACATCAATAACCAATGTAATACGCCCCCTGGATTTGGTCACCACAGTCACACGGTCAAAGAGCAAGTCAGCCTCGCTGCTGGCCCCTGCTGGCCGCGCCCCGTCACTATCTGTCAAATCCTGTTACAGAGTGCTCTGATGTCTGTGGGAAAAAACTTGAAACTGAGCAAGATGACTATTGCAGCAACACGTCATCAGTAGGATAAAACTAAGCTGTCTCTTGATGGTCTACGACAGGGTGTCCAAACTGGGTCAGAGAGTGCTGGTGTCCTGCATGTTTTAGTTCTCTGCCTGCTTCATCATACCTGAATCTAATGATGACGTCATCACCAAGGTTGTGAAAAAGAACAATAATGAGCCTTTCATCACAAAGTGGATGGGAGAGGCACCGGATGGAGATCAACGGAGATCAAAGCCGGAGGAAATCTTGGATCCGAGCATCTCCATGGCAAAAGGCCCTGATCTCCTTTGATCTGATAGGAGATCAGCACTGGAGCCATGGAGACGCTCAGATCAAAGGAAATCAGCTTTGTAGAGTTGTAATGTGCTCGTACTCATCCTTACATTTTTCTAGAAATTTGTCTTCAATCACCTTTTCTCTATTTACACTCTCTACTTGAACCTTTACCTGTTTATTTATTTCATATTTTCCAAATATCATGATTTTTGTTTGACCTAGATTTAATGAATTAGATTTCATTTCTCTGAATGTATCTAGTATGTCGTTGAAGAGTTTTTCTAGGATTTGGGAGAATTGTGGGTCTGTAGTTTGTGAAGTGTGTCTGTTTTCAATAACGGTATCCTTACTGGAAGCCTGTTGAATGATACTATGTAGAACCTTCTATGTACTGCTGACATGGTCTTTATTGTTTTCTGGTACTTTCTTAAAAGAATTCTTCTAACATTTTCTCATCATATGAGTGAACTTTGTTTTACATTTCTTGGATTTATTTTCCATCTCCTTCGTTCATCATTTATTGGATTCTCTATGTCATGTATTCTTCTCCTTGGATGCATTTTTTAAGCCCTTTGTCATCCATTAAACATCTTTATATTTCACTTTTTCTCGTATTTATAAATGAGTTCCCAGTCATCTGATTGTACCTCAATAACTAGTTTTTCCAGGGACTGCTCTGTTTTGACTCATTTGTGTTGACATCTATCTGTTGTCTGTTTTAATGTTTCTGTGGTTTTTATTGTAAATAGTAAAAAAACTAAAACAAACAGACATGAAATCACTGATATCATTGACTAATACATCACTTACTTTGATATTATCTATAACATGTGTAAATAAATTATGACCCTCCAAACGACCCCCAGGAGGCCCGGCTGTTGTGTGTGTGTGTGTGTGTGTGTGTGTGGGGGTGTGTGTGTGTTTGGGCCTGGTTATAGGAGAAGTGAGGATGGAGCAGCCATTTACTGGTAAAACTAACTCACTAACATCTTGGTGAAAATAGAATATATGTTTTTTTCAAATTAAAGTGACAATGAAAGTGAGAACAGGAGTTCCCCCCTCACCTCCAGAGTGAACATAAGTCATGTCTGTATATTACATCCATCATCCATCCATCCATCCATCCATCCATCCATCATCCATCATCCATGATGTGATCCAGCAAACATGTCCAAGCAGTAGTGTTGTGTTGTTGCTTCTCATTGTCAATAGAACCATGAGAAAGTATGAGAGTGACTGATACGCTTGTATGATCACTGGACCTTTTGAAAGCAGTCAGACTCTCATACTGTACCAGTAGCATCTGTGTCATTCACAACCCGTCTCCATCTTAACTGGACTTTCTGTGTACACATATGATTTTGTGTTTTCATCTGTGGACTGGTGACTAGTGAGTGTGTTGCCTTCAGTGGCAAAGGGAAATAAAACCTCTGCATGAAGAGGAATCATGGAGCCTCCCCCTTCTCAGCTCCAAGTGTCCAAATCTGAACAGCTGGTCTGGGCTCTGAGTGGAAGCTGAGGTGGTCATGTGCCTGGGCCTCCAGACTGATCCACTCCACTCCAAGTCCAAGTCCGAGTGTAAAACTCAGTCTCAGTCTCAGTCTCAGTCTCAGTCTCTAGCTTTGTCCACTCTCTCTCTCTCTCTCTCTCTCTCTCGCTCTCTCTCACGGTGCAACCTCAGCTCCGCCCACTGCTCCCAGAGTCCAGATCCATATTTCACTTTCTCTTGTATTGTTTGATTGTACACTCATAGTGACAGGGCGTCTTTTCCTTTATAAATGAGTTCCCAGTCATCCGATTGTACCTCAATAACTAGTTTATCCAGGGATTCCTCTCTTCTGACTCATTTGTAATGATATCCATCTGTTGTCTCTTTTAATCTTTCTGTGGTTTTTATTGGAAATAGTAAAAAAACAAACAGACATGAAATCACTGATATCATTGACTAATAAGCCCTTGTACGTTTTCTTCATTTGACTTTTATTTGCTGATTGTTTCATCTGAATGTTTAATCTGTTCCACCTCTTTAAGCTACATCAATAACCAATGTAATACGCCCCCTGGATTTGGTCACCACAGTCACACGGTCAAAGAGCAAGTCAGCCTCGCTGCTGGCCCCTGCTGGCCGCGCCCCGTCACTATCTGTCAAATCCTGTTACAGAGTGCTCTGATGTCTGTGGGAAAAAAACTTGAAACTGAGCAAGATGACTATTGCAGCAACACGTCATCAGTAGGATAAAACTAAGCTGTCTCTTGATGGTCTACGACAGGGTGTCCAAACTGGGTCAGAGAGTGCTGGTGTCCTGCATGTTTTAGTTCTCTGCCTGCTTCATCATACCTGAATCTAATGATGACGTCATCACCAAGGTTGTGAAAAAGAACAATAATGAGCCTTTCATCACAAAGTGGATGGGAGAGGCACCGGATGGAGATCAACGGAGATCAAAGCCGGAGGAAATCTTGGATCTGAGCATCTCCATGGCAAAAGGCCCTGATCTCCTTTGATCTGATAGGAGATCAGCACTGGAGCCATGGAGACGCTCAGATCAAAGGAAATCAGCTTTGTAGAGTTGTAATGTGCTCGTACTCATCCTTACATTTTTCTAGAAATTTGTCTTCAATCACCTTTTCTCTATTTACACTCTCTACTTGAACCTTTACCTGTTTATTTATTTCATATTTTCCAAATATCATGATTTTTGTTTGACCTAGATTTAATGAATTAGATTTCATTTCTCTGAATGTATCTAGTATGTCGTTGAAGAGTTTTTCTAGGATTTGGGAGAATTGTGGGTCTGTAGTTTGTGAAGTGTGTCTGTTTTCAATAACGGTATCCTTACTGGAAGCCTGTTGAATGATACTATGTAGAACCTTCTATGTACTGCTGACATGGTCTTTATTGTTTTCTGGTACTTTCTTAAAAGAATTCTTCTAACATTTTCTCATCATATGAGTGAACTTTGTTTTACATTTCTTGGATTTATTTTCCATCTCCTTCGTTCATCATTTATTGGATTCTCTATGTCATGTATTCTTCTCCTTGGATGCATTTTTTAAGCCCTTTGTCATCCATTAAACATCTTTATATTCCACTTTTTCTCGTATTTATAAATGAGTTCCCAGTCATCTGATTGTACCTCAATAACTAGTTTTTCCAGGGACTGCTCTGTTTTGACTCATTTGTGTTGACATCTATCTGTTGTCTGTTTTAATGTTTCTGTGTTTTTTATTGTAAATAGTAAAAAAACTAAAACAAACAGACATGAAATCACTGATATCATTGACTAATACATCACTTACTTTGATATTATCTATAACATGTGTAAATAAATTATGACCCTCCAAACGACCCCCAGGAGGCCCGGCTGTTGTGTGTGTGTGTGTGTGTGTGTTTGGGCCTGGTTATAGGAGAAGTGAGGATGGAGCAGCCATTTACTGGTAAAACTAACTCACTAACATCTTGGTGAAAATAGAATATATGTTTTTTTCAAATTAAAGTGACAATGAAAGTGAGAACAGGAGTTCCCCCCTCACCTCCAGAGTGAACATAAGTCATGTCTGTATATTACATCCATCATCCATCCATCCATCCATCCATCCATCCATCATCCATCATCCATGATGTGATCCAGCAAACATGTCCAAGCAGTAGTGTTGTGTTGTTGCTTCTCATTGTCAATAGAACCATGAGAAAGTATGAGAGTGACTGATACGCTTGTATGATCACTGGACCTTTTGAAAGCAGTCAGACTCTCATACTGTACCAGTAGCATCTGTGTCATTCACAACCCGTCTCCATCTTAACTGGACTTTCTGTGTACACATATGATTTTGTGTTTTCATCTGTGGACTGGTGACTAGTGAGTGTGTTGCCTTCAGTGGCAAAGGGAAATAAAACCTCTGCATGAAGAGGAATCATGGAGCCTCCCCCTTCTCAGCTCCAAGTGTCCAAATCTGAACAGCTGGTCTGGGCTCTGAGTGGAAGCTGAGGTGGTCATGTGCCTGGGCCTCCAGACTGATCCACTCCACTCCAAGTCCAAGTCCGAGTGTAAAACTCAGTCTCAGTCTCAGTCTCAGTCTCTAGCTTTGTCCACTCTCTCTCTCTCTCTCTCTCTCTCTCGCTCTCTCTCACGGTGCAACCTCAGCTCCGCCCACTGCTCCCAGAGTCCAGATCCATATTTCACTTTCTCTTGTATTGTTTGATTGTACACTCATAGTGACAGGGCGTCTTTTCCTTTATAAATGAGTTCCCAGTCATCCGATTGTACCTCAATAACTAGTTTATCCAGGGATTCCTCTCTTCTGACTCATTTGTAATGATATCCATCTGTTGTCTCTTTTAATCTTTCTGTGGTTTTTATTGGAAATAGTAAAAAAACAAACAGACATGAAATCACTGATATCATTGACTAATAAGCCCTTGTACGTTTTCTTCATTTGACTTTTATTTGCTGATTGTTTCATCTGAATGTTTAATCTGTTCCACCTCTTTAAGCTACATCAATAACCAATGTAATACGCCCCCTGGATTTGGTCACCACAGTCACACGGTCAAAGAGCAAGTCAGCCTCGCTGCTGGCCCCTGCTGGCCGCGCCCCGTCACTATCTGTCAAATCCTGTTACAGAGTGCTCTGATGTCTGTGGGAAAAAAACTTGAAACTGAGCAAGATGACTATTGCAGCAACACGTCATCAGTAGGATAAAACTAAGCTGTCTCTTGATGGTCTACGACAGGGTGTCCAAACTGGGTCAGAGAGTGCTGGTGTCCTGCATGTTTTAGTTCTCTGCCTGCTTCATCATACCTGAATCTAATGATGACGTCATCACCAAGGTTGTGAAAAAGAACAATAATGAGCCTTTCATCACAAAGTGGATGGGAGAGGCACCGGATGGAGATCAACGGAGATCAAAGCCGGAGGAAATCTTGGATCTGAGCATCTCCATGGCAAAAGGCCCTGATCTCCTTTGATCTGATAGGAGATCAGCACTGGAGCCATGGAGACGCTCAGATCAAAGGAAATCAGCTTTGTAGAGTTGTAATGTGCTCGTACTCATCCTTACATTTTTCTAGAAATTTGTCTTCAATCACCTTTTCTCTATTTACACTCTCTACTTGAACCTTTACCTGTTTATTTATTTCATATTTTCCAAATATCATGATTTTTGTTTGACCTAGATTTAATGAATTAGATTTCATTTCTCTGAATGTATCTAGTATGTCGTTGAAGAGTTTTTCTAGGATTTGGGAGAATTGTGGGTCTGTAGTTTGTGAAGTGTGTCTGTTTTCAATAACGGTATCCTTACTGGAAGCCTGTTGAATGATACTATGTAGAACCTTCTATGTACTGCTGACATGGTCTTTATTGTTTTCTGGTACTTTCTTAAAAGAATTCTTCTAACATTTTCTCATCATATGAGTGAACTTTGTTTTACATTTCTTGGATTTATTTTCCATCTCCTTCGTTCATCATTTATTGGATTCTCTATGTCATGTATTCTTCTCCTTGGATGCATTTTTTAAGCCCTTTGTCATCCATTAAACATCTTTATATTTCACTTTTTCTCGTATTTATAAATGAGTTCCCAGTCATCTGATTGTACCTCAATAACTAGTTTTTCCAGGGACTGCTCTGTTTTGACTCATTTGTGTTGACATCTATCTGTTGTCTGTTTTAATGTTTCTGTGTTTTTTATTGTAAATAGTAAAAAAACTAAAACAAACAGACATGAAATCACTGATATCATTGACTAATACATCACTTACTTTAATATTATCTATAACATGTGTAAATAAATTATGACCCTCCAAACGACCCCCAGGAGGCCCGGCTGTTGTGTGTGTGTGTGTGTGTGTGTGTGTGGGGGTGTGTGTGTGTTTGGGCCTGGTTATAGGAGAAGTGAGGATGGAGCAGCCATTTACTGGTAAAACTAACTCACTAACATCTTGGTGAAAATAGAATATATGTTTTTTTCAAATTAAAGTGACAATGAAAGTGAGAACAGGAGTTCCCCCCTCACCTCCAGAGTGAACATAAGTCATGTCTGTATATTACATCCATCATCCATCCATCCATCCATCCATCCATCATCCATCATCCATGATGTGATCCAGCAAACATGTCCAAGCAGTAGTGTTGTGTTGTTGCTTCTCATTGTCAATAGAACCATGAGAAAGTATGAGAGTGACTGATACGCTTGTATGATCACTGGACCTTTTGAAAGCAGTCAGACTCTCATACTGTACCAGTAGCATCTGTGTCATTCACAACCCGTCTCCATCTTAACTGGACTTTCTGTGTACACATATGATTTTGTGTTTTCATCTGTGGACTGGTGACTAGTGAGTGTGTTGCCTTCAGTGGCAAAGGGAAATAAAACCTCTGCATGAAGAGGAATCATGGAGCCTCCCCCTTCTCAGCTCCAAGTGTCCAAATCTGAACAGCTGGTCTGGGCTCTGAGTGGAAGCTGAGGTGGTCATGTGCCTGGGCCTCCAGACTGATCCACTCCACTCCAAGTCCAAGTCCGAGTGTAAAACTCAGTCTCAGTCTCAGTCTCAGTCTCTAGCTTTGTCCACTCTCTCTCTCTCTCTCTCTCTCTCTCTCGCTCTCTCTCACGGTGCAACCTCAGCTCCGCCCACTGCTCCCAGAGTCCAGATCCATATTTCACTTTCTCTTGTATTGTTTGATTGTACACTCATAGTGACAGGGCGTCTTTTCCTTTATAAATGAGTTCCCAGTCATCCGATTGTACCTCAATAACTAGTTTATCCAGGGATTCCTCTCTTCTGACTCATTTGTAATGATATCCATCTGTTGTCTCTTTTAATCTTTCTGTGGTTTTTATTGGAAATAGTAAAAAAACAAACAGACATGAAATCACTGATATCATTGACTAATAAGCCCTTGTACGTTTTCTTCATTTGACTTTTATTTGCTGATTGTTTCATCTGAATGTTTAATCTGTTCCACCTCTTTAAGCTACATCAATAACCAATGTAATACGCCCCCTGGATTTGGTCACCACAGTCACACGGTCAAAGAGCAAGTCAGCCTCGCTGCTGGCCCCTGCTGGCCGCGCCCCGTCACTATCTGTCAAATCCTGTTACAGAGTGCTCTGATGTCTGTGGGAAAAAACTTGAAACTGAGCAAGATGACTATTGCAGCAACACGTCATCAGTAGGATAAAACTAAGCTGTCTCTTGATGGTCTACGACAGGGTGTCCAAACTGGGTCAGAGAGTGCTGGTGTCCTGCATGTTTTAGTTCTCTGCCTGCTTCATCATACCTGAATCTAATGATGACGTCATCACCAAGGTTGTGAAAAAGAACAATAATGAGCCTTTCATCACAAAGTGGATGGGAGAGGCACCGGATGGAGATCAACGGAGATCAAAGCCGGAGGAAATCTTGGATCCGAGCATCTCCATGGCAAAAGGCCCTGATCTCCTTTGATCTGATAGGAGATCAGCACTGGAGCCATGGAGACGCTCAGATCAAAGGAAATCAGCTTTGTAGAGTTGTAATGTGCTCGTACTCATCCTTACATTTTTCTAGAAATTTGTCTTCAATCACCTTTTCTCTATTTACACTCTCTACTTGAACCTTTACCTGTTTATTTATTTCATATTTTCCAAATATCATGATTTTTGTTTGACCTAGATTTAATGAATTAGATTTCATTTCTCTGAATGTATCTAGTATGTCGTTGAAGAGTTTTTCTAGGATTTGGGAGAATTGTGGGTCTGTAGTTTGTGAAGTGTGTCTGTTTTCAATAACGGTATCCTTACTGGAAGCCTGTTGAATGATACTATGTAGAACCTTCTATGTACTGCTGACATGGTCTTTATTGTTTTCTGGTACTTTCTTAAAAGAATTCTTCTAACATTTTCTCATCATATGAGTGAACTTTGTTTTACATTTCTTGGATTTATTTTCCATCTCCTTCGTTCATCATTTATTGGATTCTCTATGTCATGTATTCTTCTCCTTGGATGCATTTTTTAAGCCCTTTGTCATCCATTAAACATCTTTATATTTCACTTTTTCTCGTATTTATAAATGAGTTCCCAGTCATCTGATTGTACCTCAATAACTAGTTTTTCCAGGGACTGCTCTGTTTTGACTCATTTGTGTTGACATCTATCTGTTGTCTGTTTTAATGTTTCTGTGGTTTTTATTGTAAATAGTAAAAAAACTAAAACAAACAGACATGAAATCACTGATATCATTGACTAATACATCACTTACTTTGATATTATCTAGAACATGTGTAAATAAATTATGACCCTCCAAACGACCCCCAGGAGGCCCGGCTGTTGTGTGTGTGTGTGTGTGTGTGTGTGTGTGTGTGTGTGTGTGTGTGTGTGTGTGTGTTTGGGCCTGGTTATAGGAGAAGTGAGGATGGAGCAGCCATTTACTGGTAAAACTAACTCACTAACATCTTGGTGAAAATAGAATATATGTTTTTTTCAAATTAAAGTGACAATGGAAGTGAGAACAGGAGTTCCCCCCTCACCTCCAGAGTGAACATAAGTCATGTCTGTATATTACATCCATCATCCATCCATCCATCCATCCATCTATCCATCCATCCATCCATCATCCATCATCCATGATGTGATCCAGCAAACATGTCCAAGCAGTAGTGTTGTGTTGTTGCTTCTCATTGTCAATAGAACCATGAGAAAGTATGAGAGTGACTGATACGCTTGTATGATCACTGGACCTTTTGAAAGCAGTCAGACTCTCATACTGTACCAGTAGCATCTGTGTCATTCACAACCCGTCTCCATCTTAACTGGACTTTCTGTGTACACATATGATTTTGTGTTTTCATCTGTGGACTGGTGACTAGTGAGTGTGTTGCCTTCAGTGGCAAAGGGAAATAAAACCTCTGCATGAAGAGGAATCATGGAGCCTCCCCCTTCTCAGCTCCAAGTGTCCAAATCTGAACAGCTGGTCTGGGCTCTGAGTGGAAGCTGAGGTGGTCATGTGCCTGGGCCTCCAGACTGATCCACTCCACTCCAAGTCCAAGTCCGAGTGTAAAACTCAGTCTCAGTCTCAGTCTCAGTCTCTAGCTTTGTCCACTCTCTCTCTCTCTCTCTCTCTCTCTCGCTCTCTCTCACGGTGCAACCTCAGCTCCGCCCACTGCTCCCAGAGTCCAGATCCATATTTCACTTTCTCTTGTATTGTTTGATTGTACACTCATAGTGACAGGGCGTCTTTTCCTTTATAAATGAGTTCCCAGTCATCCGATTGTACCTCAATAACTAGTTTATCCAGGGATTCCTCTCTTCTGACTCATTTGTAATGATATCCATCTGTTGTCTCTTTTAATCTTTCTGTGGTTTTTATTGGAAATAGTAAAAAAACAAACAGACATGAAATCACTGATATCATTGACTAATAAGCCCTTGTACGTTTTCTTCATTTGACTTTTATTTGCTGATTGTTTCATCTGAATGTTTAATCTGTTCCACCTCTTTAAGCTACATCAATAACCAATGTAATACGCCCCCTGGATTTGGTCACCACAGTCACACGGTCAAAGAGCAAGTCAGCCTCGCTGCTGGCCCCTGCTGGCCGCGCCCCGTCACTATCTGTCAAATCCTGTTACAGAGTGCTCTGATGTCTGTGGGAAAAAACTTGAAACTGAGCAAGATGACTATTGCAGCAACACGTCATCAGTAGGATAAAACTAAGCTGTCTCTTGATGGTCTACGACAGGGTGTCCAAACTGGGTCAGAGAGTGCTGGTGTCCTGCATGTTTTAGTTCTCTGCCTGCTTCATCATACCTGAATCTAATGATGACGTCATCACCAAGGTTGTGAAAAAGAACAATAATGAGCCTTTCATCACAAAGTGGATGGGAGAGGCACCGGATGGAGATCAACGGAGATCAAAGCCGGAGGAAATCTTGGATCTGAGCATCTCCATGGCAAAAGGCCCTGATCTCCTTTGATCTGATAGGAGATCAGCACTGGAGCCATGGAGACGCTCAGATCAAAGGAAATCAGCTTTGTAGAGTTGTAATGTGCTCGTACTCATCCTTACATTTTTCTAGAAATTTGTCTTCAATCACCTTTTCTCTATTTACACTCTCTACTTGAACCTTTACCTGTTTATTTATTTCATATTTTCCAAATATCATGATTTTTGTTTGACCTAGATTTAATGAATTAGATTTCATTTCTCTGAATGTATCTAGTATGTCGTTGAAGAGTTTTTCTAGGATTTGGGAGAATTGTGGGTCTGTAGTTTGGGAAGTGTGTCTGTTTTCAATAACGGTATCCTTACTGGAAGCCTGTTGAATGATACTATGTAGAACCTTCTATGTACTGCTGACATGGTCTTTATTGTTTTCTGGTACTTTCTTAAAAGAATTCTTCTAACATTTTCTCATCATATGAGTGAACTTTGTTTTACATTTCTTGGATTTATTTTCCATCTCCTTCGTTCATCATTTATTGGATTCTCTATGTCATGTATTCTTCTCCTTGGATGCATTTTTTAAGCCCTTTGTCATCCATTAAACATCTTTATATTCCACTTTTTCTCGTATTTATAAATGAGTTCCCAGTCATCTGATTGTACCTCAATAACTAGTTTTTCCAGGGACTGCTCTGTTTTGACTCATTTGTGTTGACATCTATCTGTTGTCTGTTTTAATGTTTCTGTGTTTTTTATTGTAAATAGTAAAAAAACTAAAACAAACAGACATGAAATCACTGATATCATTGACTAATACATCACTTACTTTGATATTATCTATAACATGTGTAAATAAATTATGACCCTCCAAACGACCCCCAGGAGGCCCGGCTGTTGTGTGTGTGTGTGTGTGTGTGTTTGGGCCTGGTTATAGGAGAAGTGAGGATGGAGCAGCCATTTACTGGTAAAACTAACTCACTAACATCTTGGTGAAAATAGAATATATGTTTTTTTCAAATTAAAGTGACAATGAAAGTGAGAACAGGAGTTCCCCCCTCACCTCCAGAGTGAACATAAGTCATGTCTGTATATTACATCCATCATCCATCCATCCATCCATCCATCCATCCATCATCCATCATCCATGATGTGATCCAGCAAACATGTCCAAGCAGTAGTGTTGTGTTGTTGCTTCTCATTGTCAATAGAACCATGAGAAAGTATGAGAGTGACTGATACGCTTGTATGATCACTGGACCTTTTGAAAGCAGTCAGACTCTCATACTGTACCAGTAGCATCTGTGTCATTCACAACCCGTCTCCATCTTAACTGGACTTTCTGTGTACACATATGATTTTGTGTTTTCATCTGTGGACTGGTGACTAGTGAGTGTGTTGCCTTCAGTGGCAAAGGGAAATAAAACCTCTGCATGAAGAGGAATCATGGAGCCTCCCCCTTCTCAGCTCCAAGTGTCCAAATCTGAACATCTGGTCTGGGCTCTGAGTGGAAGCTGAGGTGGTCATGTGCCTGGGCCTCCAGACTGATCCACTCCACTCCAAGTCCAAGTCCGAGTGTAAAACTCAGTCTCAGTCTCAGTCTCAGTCTCAGTCTCTAGCTTTGTCCACTCTCTCTCTCTCTCTCTCTCTCTCTCGCTCTCTCTCACGGTGCAACCTCAGCTCCGCCCACTGCTCCCAGAGTCCAGATCCATATTTCACTTTCTCTTGTATTGTTTGATTGTACACTCATAGTGACAGGGCGTCTTTTCCTTTATAAATGAGTTCCCAGTCATCCGATTGTACCTCAATAACTAGTTTATCCAGGGATTCCTCTCTTCTGACTCATTTGTAATGATATCCATCTGTTGTCTCTTTTAATCTTTCTGTGGTTTTTATTGGAAATAGTAAAAAAACAAACAGACATGAAATCACTGATATCATTGACTAATAAGCCCTTGTACGTTTTCTTCATTTGACTTTTATTTGCTGATTGTTTCATCTGAATGTTTAATCTGTTCCACCTCTTTAAGCTACATCAATAACCAATGTAATACGCCCCCTGGATTTGGTCACCACAGTCACACGGTCAAAGAGCAAGTCAGCCTCGCTGCTGGCCCCTGCTGGCCGCGCCCCGTCACTATCTGTCAAATCCTGTTACAGAGTGCTCTGATGTCTGTGGGAAAAAAACTTGAAACTGAGCAAGATGACTATTGCAGCAACACGTCATCAGTAGGATAAAACTAAGCTGTCTCTTGATGGTCTACGACAGGGTGTCCAAACTGGGTCAGAGAGTGCTGGTGTCCTGCATGTTTTAGTTCTCTGCCTGCTTCATCATACCTGAATCTAATGATGACGTCATCACCAAGGTTGTGAAAAAGAACAATAATGAGCCTTTCATCACAAAGTGGATGGGAGAGGCACCGGATGGAGATCAACGGAGATCAAAGCCGGAGGAAATCTTGGATCTGAGCATCTCCATGGCAAAAGGCCCTGATCTCCTTTGATCTGATAGGAGATCAGCACTGGAGCCATGGAGACGCTCAGATCAAAGGAAATCAGCTTTGTAGAGTTGTAATGTGCTCGTACTCATCCTTACATTTTTCTAGAAATTTGTCTTCAATCACCTTTTCTCTATTTACACTCTCTACTTGAACCTTTACCTGTTTATTTATTTCATATTTTCCAAATATCATGATTTTTGTTTGACCTAGATTTAATGAATTAGATTTCATTTCTCTGAATGTATCTAGTATGTCGTTGAAGAGTTTTTCTAGGATTTGGGAGAATTGTGGGTCTGTAGTTTGTGAAGTGTGTCTGTTTTCAATAACGGTATCCTTACTGGAAGCCTGTTGAATGATACTATGTAGAACCTTCTATGTACTGCTGACATGGTCTTTATTGTTTTCTGGTACTTTCTTAAAAGAATTCTTCTAACATTTTCTCATCATATGAGTGAACTTTGTTTTACATTTCTTGGATTTATTTTCCATCTCCTTCGTTCATCATTTATTGGATTCTCTATGTCATGTATTCTTCTCCTTGGATGCATTTTTTAAGCCCTTTGTCATCCATTAAACATCTTTATATTCCACTTTTTCTCGTATTTATAAATGAGTTCCCAGTCATCTGATTGTACCTCAATAACTAGTTTTTCCAGGGACTGCTCTGTTTTGACTCATTTGTGTTGACATCTATCTGTTGTCTGTTTTAATGTTTCTGTGTTTTTTATTGTAAATAGTAAAAAAACTAAAACAAACAGACATGAAATCACTGATATCATTGACTAATACATCACTTACTTTGATATTATCTAGAACATGTGTAAATAAATTATGACCCTCCAAACGACCCCCAGGAGGCCCGGCTGTTGTGTGTGTGTGTGTGTGTGTGTTTGGGCCTGGTTATAGGAGAAGTGAGGATGGAGCAGCCATTTACTGGTAAAACTAACTCACTAACATCTTGGTGAAAATAGAATATATGTTTTTTTCAAATTAAAGTGACAATGGAAGTGAGAACAGGAGTTCCCCCCTCACCTCCAGAGTGAACATAAGTCATGTCTGTATATTACATCCATCATCCATCCATCCATCCATCCATCCATCCATCATCCATCATCCATGATGTGATCCAGCAAACATGTCCAAGCAGTAGTGTTGTGTTGTTGCTTCTCATTGTCAATAGAACCATGAGAAAGTATGAGAGTGACTGATACGCTTGTATGATCACTGGACCTTTTGAAAGCAGTCAGACTCTCATACTGTACCAGTAGCATCTGTGTCATTCACAACCCGTCTCCATCTTAACTGGACTTTCTGTGTACACATATGATTTTGTGTTTTCATCTGTGGACTGGTGACTAGTGAGTGTGTTGCCTTCAGTGGCAAAGGGAAATAAAACCTCTGCATGAAGAGGAATCATGGAGCCTCCCCCTTCTCAGCTCCAAGTGTCCAAATCTGAACAGCTGGTCTGGGCTCTGAGTGGAAGCTGAGGTGGTCATGTGCCTGGGCCTCCAGACTGATCCACTCCACTCCAAGTCCAAGTCCGAGTGTAAAACTCAGTCTCAGTCTCAGTCTCAGTCTCAGTCTCTAGCTTTGTCCACTCTCTCTCTCTCTCTCTCTCTCTCTCGCTCTCTCTCACGGTGCAACCTCAGCTCCGCCCACTGCTCCCAGAGTCCAGATCCATATTTCACTTTCTCTTGTATTGTTTGATTGTACACTCATAGTGACAGGGCGTCTTTTCCTTTATAAATGAGTTCCCAGTCATCCGATTGTACCTCAATAACTAGTTTATCCAGGGATTCCTCTCTTCTGACTCATTTGTAATGATATCCATCTGTTGTCTCTTTTAATCTTTCTGTGGTTTTTATTGGAAATAGTAAAAAAACAAACAGACATGAAATCACTGATATCATTGACTAATAAGCCCTTGTACGTTTTCTTCATTTGACTTTTATTTGCTGATTGTTTCATCTGAATGTTTAATCTGTTCCACCTCTTTAAGCTACATCAATAACCAATGTAATACGCCCCCTGGATTTGGTCACCACAGTCACACGGTCAAAGAGCAAGTCAGCCTCGCTGCTGGCCCCTGCTGGCCGCGCCCCGTCACTATCTGTCAAATCCTGTTACAGAGTGCTCTGATGTCTGTGGGAAAAAAACTTGAAACTGAGCAAGATGACTATTGCAGCAACACGTCATCAGTAGGATAAAACTAAGCTGTCTCTTGATGGTCTACGACAGGGTGTCCAAACTGGGTCAGAGAGTGCTGGTGTCCTGCATGTTTTAGTTCTCTGCCTGCTTCATCATACCTGAATCTAATGATGACGTCATCACCAAGGTTGTGAAAAAGAACAATAATGAGCCTTTCATCACAAAGTGGATGGGAGAGGCACCGGATGGAGATCAACGGAGATCAAAGCCGGAGGAAATCTTGGATCTGAGCATCTCCATGGCAAAAGGCCCTGATCTCCTTTGATCTGATAGGAGATCAGCACTGGAGCCATGGAGACGCTCAGATCAAAGGAAATCAGCTTTGTAGAGTTGTAATGTGCTCGTACTCATCCTTACATTTTTCTAGAAATTTGTCTTCAATCACCTTTTCTCTATTTACACTCTCTACTTGAACCTTTACCTGTTTATTTATTTCATATTTTCCAAATATCATGATTTTTGTTTGACCTAGATTTAATGAATTAGATTTCATTTCTCTGAATGTATCTAGTATGTCGTTGAAGAGTTTTTCTAGGATTTGGGAGAATTGTGGGTCTGTAGTTTGTGAAGTGTGTCTGTTTTCAATAACGGTATCCTTACTGGAAGCCTGTTGAATGATACTATGTAGAACCTTCTATGTACTGCTGACATGGTCTTTATTGTTTTCTGGTACTTTCTTAAAAGAATTCTTCTAACATTTTCTCATCATATGAGTGAACTTTGTTTTACATTTCTTGGATTTATTTTCCATCTCCTTCGTTCATCATTTATTGGATTCTCTATGTCATGTATTCTTCTCCTTGGATGCATTTTTTAAGCCCTTTGTCATCCATTAAACATCTTTATATTCCACTTTTTCTCGTATTTATAAATGAGTTCCCAGTCATCTGATTGTACCTCAATAACTAGTTTTTCCAGGGACTGCTCTGTTTTGACTCATTTGTGTTGACATCTATCTGTTGTCTGTTTTAATGTTTCTGTGTTTTTTATTGTAAATAGTAAAAAAACTAAAACAAACAGACATGAAATCACTGATATCATTGACTAATACATCACTTACTTTGATATTATCTATAACATGTGTAAATAAATTATGACCCTCCAAACGACCCCCAGGAGGCCCGGCTGTTGTGTGTGTGTGTGTGTGTGTGTTTGGGCCTGGTTATAGGAGAAGTGAGGATGGAGCAGCCATTTACTGGTAAAACTAACTCACTAACATCTTGGTGAAAATAGAATATATGTTTTTTTCAAATTAAAGTGACAATGAAAGTGAGAACAGGAGTTCCCCCCTCACCTCCAGAGTGAACATAAGTCATGTCTGTATATTACATCCATCATCCATCCATCCATCCATCCATCCATCCATCATCCATCATCCATGATGTGATCCAGCAAACATGTCCAAGCAGTAGTGTTGTGTTGTTGCTTCTCATTGTCAATAGAACCATGAGAAAGTATGAGAGTGACTGATACGCTTGTATGATCACTGGACCTTTTGAAAGCAGTCAGACTCTCATACTGTACCAGTAGCATCTGTGTCATTCACAACCCGTCTCCATCTTAACTGGACTTTCTGTGTACACATATGATTTTGTGTTTTCATCTGTGGACTGGTGACTAGTGAGTGTGTTGCCTTCAGTGGCAAAGGGAAATAAAACCTCTGCATGAAGAGGAATCATGGAGCCTCCCCCTTCTCAGCTCCAAGTGTCCAAATCTGAACAGCTGGTCTGGGCTCTGAGTGGAAGCTGAGGTGGTCATGTGCCTGGGCCTCCAGACTGATCCACTCCACTCCAAGTCCAAGTCCGAGTGTAAAACTCAGTCTCAGTCTCAGTCTCTAGCTTTGTCCACTCTCTCTCTCTCTCTCTCTCTCTCTCGCTCTCTCTCACGGTGCAACCTCAGCTCCGCCCACTGCTCCCAGAGTCCAGATCCATATTTCACTTTCTCTTGTATTGTTTGATTGTACACTCATAGTGACAGGGCGTCTTTTCCTTTATAAATGAGTTCCCAGTCATCCGATTGTACCTCAATAACTAGTTTATCCAGGGATTCCTCTCTTCTGACTCATTTGTAATGATATCCATCTGTTGTCTCTTTTAATCTTTCTGTGGTTTTTATTGGAAATAGTAAAAAAACAAACAGACATGAAATCACTGATATCATTGACTAATAAGCCCTTGTACGTTTTCTTCATTTGACTTTTATTTGCTGATTGTTTCATCTGAATGTTTAATCTGTTCCACCTCTTTAAGCTACATCAATAACCAATGTAATACGCCCCCTGGATTTGGTCACCACAGTCACACGGTCAAAGAGCAAGTCAGCCTCGCTGCTGGCCCCTGCTGGCCGCGCCCCGTCACTATCTGTCAAATCCTGTTACAGAGTGCTCTGATGTCTGTGGGAAAAAAACTTGAAACTGAGCAAGATGACTATTGCAGCAACACGTCATCAGTAGGATAAAACTAAGCTGTCTCTTGATGGTCTACGACAGGGTGTCCAAACTGGGTCAGAGAGTGCTGGTGTCCTGCATGTTTTAGTTCTCTGCCTGCTTCATCATACCTGAATCTAATGATGACGTCATCACCAAGGTTGTGAAAAAGAACAATAATGAGCCTTTCATCACAAAGTGGATGGGAGAGGCACCGGATGGAGATCAACGGAGATCAAAGCCGGAGGAAATCTTGGATCTGAGCATCTCCATGGCAAAAGGCCCTGATCTCCTTTGATCTGATAGGAGATCAGCACTGGAGCCATGGAGACGCTCAGATCAAAGGAAATCAGCTTTGTAGAGTTGTAATGTGCTCGTACTCATCCTTACATTTTTCTAGAAATTTGTCTTCAATCACCTTTTCTCTATTTACACTCTCTACTTGAACCTTTACCTGTTTATTTATTTCATATTTTCCAAATATCATGATTTTTGTTTGACCTAGATTTAATGAATTAGATTTCATTTCTCTGAATGTATCTAGTATGTCGTTGAAGAGTTTTTCTAGGATTTGGGAGAATTGTGGGTCTGTAGTTTGTGAAGTGTGTCTGTTTTCAATAACGGTATCCTTACTGGAAGCCTGTTGAATGATACTATGTAGAACCTTCTATGTACTGCTGACATGGTCTTTATTGTTTTCTGGTACTTTCTTAAAAGAATTCTTCTAACATTTTCTCATCATATGAGTGAACTTTGTTTTACATTTCTTGGATTTATTTTCCATCTCCTTCGTTCATCATTTATTGGATTCTCTATGTCATGTATTCTTCTCCTTGGATGCATTTTTTAAGCCCTTTGTCATCCATTAAACATCTTTATATTTCACTTTTTCTCGTATTTATAAATGAGTTCCCAGTCATCTGATTGTACCTCAATAACTAGTTTTTCCAGGGACTGCTCTGTTTTGACTCATTTGTGTTGACATCTATCTGTTGTCTGTTTTAATGTTTCTGTGGTTTTTATTGTAAATAGTAAAAAAACTAAAACAAACAGACATGAAATCACTGATATCATTGACTAATACATCACTTACTTTGATATTATCTAGAACATGTGTAAATAAATTATGACCCTCCAAACGACCCCCAGGAGGCCCGGCTGTTGTGTGTGTGTGTGTGTGTGTGTGTGTGTGTGTGTGTGTGTGTGTGTGTGTGTGTGTGTGTGTGTGTTTGGGCCTGGTTATAGGAGAAGTGAGGATGGAGCAGCCATTTACTGGTAAAACTAACTCACTAACATCTTGGTGAAAATAGAATATATGTTTTTTTCAAATTAAAGTGACAATGGAAGTGAGAACAGGAGTTCCCCCCTCACCTCCAGAGTGAACATAAGTCATGTCTGTATATTACATCCATCATCCATCCATCCATCCATCCATCTATCCATCCATCCATCCATCATCCATCATCCATGATGTGATCCAGCAAACATGTCCAAGCAGTAGTGTTGTGTTGTTGCTTCTCATTGTCAATAGAACCATGAGAAAGTATGAGAGTGACTGATACGCTTGTATGATCACTGGACCTTTTGAAAGCAGTCAGACTCTCATACTGTACCAGTAGCATCTGTGTCATTCACAACCCGTCTCCATCTTAACTGGACTTTCTGTGTACACATATGATTTTGTGTTTTCATCTGTGGACTGGTGACTAGTGAGTGTGTTGCCTTCAGTGGCAAAGGGAAATAAAACCTCTGCATGAAGAGGAATCATGGAGCCTCCCCCTTCTCAGCTCCAAGTGTCCAAATCTGAACAGCTGGTCTGGGCTCTGAGTGGAAGCTGAGGTGGTCATGTGCCTGGGCCTCCAGACTGATCCACTCCACTCCAAGTCCAAGTCCGAGTGTAAAACTCAGTCTCAGTCTCAGTCTCAGTCTCAGTCTCTAGCTTTGTCCACTCTCTCTCTCTCTCTCTCTCTCTCTCGCTCTCTCTCACGGTGCAACCTCAGCTCCGCCCACTGCTCCCAGAGTCCAGATCCATATTTCACTTTCTCTTGTATTGTTTGATTGTACACTCATAGTGACAGGGCGTCTTTTCCTTTATAAATGAGTTCCCAGTCATCCGATTGTACCTCAATAACTAGTTTATCCAGGGATTCCTCTCTTCTGACTCATTTGTAATGATATCCATCTGTTGTCTCTTTTAATCTTTCTGTGGTTTTTATTGGAAATAGTAAAAAAACAAACAGACATGAAATCACTGATATCATTGACTAATAAGCCCTTGTACGTTTTCTTCATTTGACTTTTATTTGCTGATTGTTTCATCTGAATGTTTAATCTGTTCCACCTCTTTAAGCTACATCAATAACCAATGTAATACGCCCCCTGGATTTGGTCACCACAGTCACACGGTCAAAGAGCAAGTCAGCCTCGCTGCTGGCCCCTGCTGGCCGCGCCCCGTCACTATCTGTCAAATCCTGTTACAGAGTGCTCTGATGTCTGTGGGAAAAAACTTGAAACTGAGCAAGATGACTATTGCAGCAACACGTCATCAGTAGGATAAAACTAAGCTGTCTCTTGATGGTCTACGACAGGGTGTCCAAACTGGGTCAGAGAGTGCTGGTGTCCTGCATGTTTTAGTTCTCTGCCTGCTTCATCATACCTGAATCTAATGATGACGTCATCACCAAGGTTGTGAAAAAGAACAATAATGAGCCTTTCATCACAAAGTGGATGGGAGAGGCACCGGATGGAGATCAACGGAGATCAAAGCCGGAGGAAATCTTGGATCTGAGCATCTCCATGGCAAAAGGCCCTGATCTCCTTTGATCTGATAGGAGATCAGCACTGGAGCCATGGAGACGCTCAGATCAAAGGAAATCAGCTTTGTAGAGTTGTAATGTGCTCGTACTCATCCTTACATTTTTCTAGAAATTTGTCTTCAATCACCTTTTCTCTATTTACACTCTCTACTTGAACCTTTACCTGTTTATTTATTTCATATTTTCCAAATATCATGATTTTTGTTTGACCTAGATTTAATGAATTAGATTTCATTTCTCTGAATGTATCTAGTATGTCGTTGAAGAGTTTTTCTAGGATTTGGGAGAATTGTGGGTCTGTAGTTTGGGAAGTGTGTCTGTTTTCAATAACGGTATCCTTACTGGAAGCCTGTTGAATGATACTATGTAGAACCTTCTATGTACTGCTGACATGGTCTTTATTGTTTTCTGGTACTTTCTTAAAAGAATTCTTCTAACATTTTCTCATCATATGAGTGAACTTTGTTTTACATTTCTTGGATTTATTTTCCATCTCCTTCGTTCATCATTTATTGGATTCTCTATGTCATGTATTCTTCTCCTTGGATGCATTTTTTAAGCCCTTTGTCATCCATTAAACATCTTTATATTCCACTTTTTCTCGTATTTATAAATGAGTTCCCAGTCATCTGATTGTACCTCAATAACTAGTTTTTCCAGGGACTGCTCTGTTTTGACTCATTTGTGTTGACATCTATCTGTTGTCTGTTTTAATGTTTCTGTGTTTTTTATTGTAAATAGTAAAAAAACTAAAACAAACAGACATGAAATCACTGATATCATTGACTAATACATCACTTACTTTGATATTATCTATAACATGTGTAAATAAATTATGACCCTCCAAACGACCCCCAGGAGGCCCGGCTGTGTGTGTGTGTGTGTGTGTGTGTGTGTGTGTGTGTGTGTGTGTGTGGGGGGGTGTGTGTGTGTTTGGGCCTGGTTATAGGAGAAGTGAGGATGGAGCAGCCATTTACTGGTAAAACTAACTCACTAACATCTTGGTGAAAATAGAATATATGTTTTTTTCAAATTAAAGTGACAATGAAAGTGAGAACAGGAGTTCCCCCCTCACCTCCAGAGTGAACATAAGTCATAACTGTATATTACATCCATCATCCATCCATCCATCCATCCATCCATCCATCCATCATCCATCATCCATGATGTGATCCAGCAAACATGTCCAAGCAGTAGTGTTGTGTTGTTGCTTCTCATTGTCAATAGAACCATGAGAAAGTATGAGAGTGACTGATACGCTTGTATGATCACTGGACCTTTTGAAAGCAGTCAGACTCTCATACTGAACCAGTAGCATCTGTGTCATTCACAACCCGTCTCCATCTTAACTGGACTTTCTGTGTACACATATGATTTTGTGTTTTCATCTGTGGACTGGTGACTAGTGAGTGTGTTGCCTTCAGTGGCAAAGGGAAATAAAACCTCTGCATGAAGAGGAATCATGGAGCCTCCCCCTTCTCAGCTCCAAGTGTCCAAATCTGAACAGCTGGTCTGGGCTCTGAGTGGAAGCTGAGGTGGTCATGTGCCTGGGCCTCCAGACTGATCCACTCCACTCCAAGTCCAAGTCCGAGTGTAAAACTCAGTCTCAGTCTCAGTCTCAGTCTCTAGCTTTGTCCACTCTCTCTCTCTCTCTCTCTCTCTCTCTCGCTCTCTCTCACGGTGCAACCTCAGCTCCGCCCACTGCTCCCAGAGTCCAGATCCATATTTCACTTTCTCTTGTATTGTTTGATTGTACACTCATAGTGACAGGGCGTCTTTTCCTTTATAAATGAGTTCCCAGTCATCCGATTGTACCTCAATAACTAGTTTATCCAGGGATTCCTCTCTTCTGACTCATTTGTAATGATATCCATCTGTTGTCTCTTTTAATCTTTCTGTGGTTTTTATTGGAAATAGTAAAAAAACAAACAGACATGAAATCACTGATATCATTGACTAATAAGCCCTTGTACGTTTTCTTCATTTGACTTTTATTTGCTGATTGTTTCATCTGAATGTTTAATCTGTTCCACCTCTTTAAGCTACATCAATAACCAATGTAATACGCCCCCTGGATTTGGTCACCACAGTCACACGGTCAAAGAGCAAGTCAGCCTCGCTGCTGGCCCCTGCTGGCCGCGCCCCGTCACTATCTGTCAAATCCTGTTACAGAGTGCTCTGATGTCTGTGGGAAAAAACTTGAAACTGAGCAAGATGACTATTGCAGCAACACGTCATCAGTAGGATAAAACTAAGCTGTCTCTTGATGGTCTACGACAGGGTGTCCAAACTGGGTCAGAGAGTGCTGGTGTCCTGCATGTTTTAGTTCTCTGCCTGCTTCATCATACCTGAATCTAATGATGACGTCATCACCAAGGTTGTGAAAAAGAACAATAATGAGCCTTTCATCACAAAGTGGATGGGAGAGGCACCGGATGGAGATCAACGGAGATCAAAGCCGGAGGAAATCTTGGATCTGAGCATCTCCATGGCAAAAGGCCCTGATCTCCTTTGATCTGATAGGAGATCAGCACTGGAGCCATGGAGACGCTCAGATCAAAGGAAATCAGCTTTGTAGAGTTGTAATGTGCTCGTACTCATCCTTACATTTTTCTAGAAATTTGTCTTCAATCACCTTTTCTCTATTTACACTCTCTACTTGAACCTTTACCTGTTTATTTATTTCATATTTTCCAAATATCATGATTTTTGTTTGACCTAGATTTAATGAATTAGATTTCATTTCTCTGAATGTATCTAGTATGTCGTTGAAGAGTTTTTCTAGGATTTGGGAGAATTGTGGGTCTGTAGTTTGTGAAGTGTGTCTGTTTTCAATAACGGTATCCTTACTGGAAGCCTGTTGAATGATACTATGTAGAACCTTCTATGTACTGCTGACATGGTCTTTATTGTTTTCTGGTACTTTCTTAAAAGAATTCTTCTAACATTTTCTCATCATATGAGTGAACTTTGTTTTACATTTCTTGGATTTATTTTCCATCTCCTTCGTTCATCATTTATTGGATTCTCTATGTCATGTATTCTTCTCCTTGGATGCATTTTTTAAGCCCTTTGTCATCCATTAAACATCTTTATATTCCACTTTTTCTCGTATTTATAAATGAGTTCCCAGTCATCTGATTGTACCTCAATAACTAGTTTTTCCAGGGACTGCTCTGTTTTGACTCATTTGTGTTGACATCTATCTGTTGTCTGTTTTAATGTTTCTGTGTTTTTTATTGTAAATAGTAAAAAAACTAAAACAAACAGACATGAAATCACTGATATCATTGACTAATACATCACTTACTTTGATATTATCTATAACATGTGTAAATAAATTATGACCCTCCAAACGACCCCCAGGAGGCCCGGCTGTTGTGTGTGTGTGTGTGTGTGTGTTTGGGCCTGGTTATAGGAGAAGTGAGGATGGAGCAGCCATTTACTGGTAAAACTAACTCACTAACATCTTGGTGAAAATAGAATATATGTTTTTTTCAAATTAAAGTGACAATGAAAGTGAGAACAGGAGTTCCCCCCTCACCTCCAGAGTGAACATAAGTCATGTCTGTATATTACATCCATCATCCATCCATCCATCCATCCATCCATCCATCATCCATCATCCATGATGTGATCCAGCAAACATGTCCAAGCAGTAGTGTTGTGTTGTTGCTTCTCATTGTCAATAGAACCATGAGAAAGTATGAGAGTGACTGATACGCTTGTATGATCACTGGACCTTTTGAAAGCAGTCAGACTCTCATACTGTACCAGTAGCATCTGTGTCATTCACAACCCGTCTCCATCTTAACTGGACTTTCTGTGTACACATATGATTTTGTGTTTTCATCTGTGGACTGGTGACTAGTGAGTGTGTTGCCTTCAGTGGCAAAGGGAAATAAAACCTCTGCATGAAGAGGAATCATGGAGCCTCCCCCTTCTCAGCTCCAAGTGTCCAAATCTGAACAGCTGGTCTGGGCTCTGAGTGGAAGCTGAGGTGGTCATGTGCCTGGGCCTCCAGACTGATCCACTCCACTCCAAGTCCAAGTCCGAGTGTAAAACTCAGTCTCAGTCTCAGTCTCTAGCTTTGTCCACTCTCTCTCTCTCTCTCTCTCTCTCTCGCTCTCTCTCACGGTGCAACCTCAGCTCCGCCCACTGCTCCCAGAGTCCAGATCCATATTTCACTTTCTCTTGTATTGTTTGATTGTACACTCATAGTGACAGGGCGTCTTTTCCTTTATAAATGAGTTCCCAGTCATCCGATTGTACCTCAATAACTAGTTTATCCAGGGATTCCTCTCTTCTGACTCATTTGTAATGATATCCATCTGTTGTCTCTTTTAATCTTTCTGTGGTTTTTATTGGAAATAGTAAAAAAACAAACAGACATGAAATCACTGATATCATTGACTAATAAGCCCTTGTACGTTTTCTTCATTTGACTTTTATTTGCTGATTGTTTCATCTGAATGTTTAATCTGTTCCACCTCTTTAAGCTACATCAATAACCAATGTAATACGCCCCCTGGATTTGGTCACCACAGTCACACGGTCAAAGAGCAAGTCAGCCTCGCTGCTGGCCCCTGCTGGCCGCGCCCCGTCACTATCTGTCAAATCCTGTTACAGAGTGCTCTGATGTCTGTGGGAAAAAACTTGAAACTGAGCAAGATGACTATTGCAGCAACACGTCATCAGTAGGATAAAACTAAGCTGTCTCTTGATGGTCTACGACAGGGTGTCCAAACTGGGTCAGAGAGTGCTGGTGTCCTGCATGTTTTAGTTCTCTGCCTGCTTCATCATACCTGAATCTAATGATGACGTCATCACCAAGGTTGTGAAAAAGAACAATAATGAGCCTTTCATCACAAAGTGGATGGGAGAGGCACCGGATGGAGATCAACGGAGATCAAAGCCGGAGGAAATCTTGGATCCGAGCATCTCCATGGCAAAAGGCCCTGATCTCCTTTGATCTGATAGGAGATCAGCACTGGAGCCATGGAGACGCTCAGATCAAAGGAAATCAGCTTTGTAGAGTTGTAATGTGCTCGTACTCATCCTTACATTTTTCTAGAAATTTGTCTTCAATCACCTTTTCTCTATTTACACTCTCTACTTGAACCTTTACCTGTTTATTTATTTCATATTTTCCAAATATCATGATTTTTGTTTGACCTAGATTTAATGAATTAGATTTCATTTCTCTGAATGTATCTAGTATGTCGTTGAAGAGTTTTTCTAGGATTTGGGAGAATTGTGGGTCTGTAGTTTGTGAAGTGTGTCTGTTTTCAATAACGGTATCCTTACTGGAAGCCTGTTGAATGATACTATGTAGAACCTTCTATGTACTGCTGACATGGTCTTTATTGTTTTCTGGTACTTTCTTAAAAGAATTCTTCTAACATTTTCTCATCATATGAGTGAACTTTGTTTTACATTTCTTGGATTTATTTTCCATCTCCTTCGTTCATCATTTATTGGATTCTCTATGTCATGTATTCTTCTCCTTGGATGCATTTTTTAAGCCCTTTGTCATCCATTAAACATCTTTATATTTCACTTTTTCTCGTATTTATAAATGAGTTCCCAGTCATCTGATTGTACCTCAATAACTAGTTTTTCCAGGGACTGCTCTGTTTTGACTCATTTGTGTTGACATCTATCTGTTGTCTGTTTTAATGTTTCTGTGGTTTTTATTGTAAATAGTAAAAAAACTAAAACAAACAGACATGAAATCACTGATATCATTGACTAATACATCACTTACTTTGATATTATCTAGAACATGTGTAAATAAATTATGACCCTCCAAACGACCCCCAGGAGGCCCGGCTGTTGTGTGTGTGTGTGTGTGTGTGTGTGTGGGGGTGTGTGTGTGTTTGGGCCTGGTTATAGGAGAAGTGAGGATGGAGCAGCCATTTACTGGTAAAACTAACTCACTAACATCTTGGTGAAAATAGAATATATGTTTTTTTCAAATTAAAGTGACAATGGAAGTGAGAACAGGAGTTCCCCCCTCACCTCCAGAGTGAACATAAGTCATGTCTGTATATTACATCCATCATCCATCCATCCATCCATCCATCCATCCATCCATCATCCATCATCCATGATGTGATCCAGCAAACATGTCCAAGCAGTAGTGTTGTGTTGTTGCTTCTCATTGTCAATAGAACCATGAGAAAGTATGAGAGTGACTGATACGCTTGTATGATCACTGGACCTTTTGAAAGCAGTCAGACTCTCATACTGTACCAGTAGCATCTGTGTCATTCACAACCCGTCTCCATCTTAACTGGACTTTCTGTGTACACATATGATTTTGTGTTTTCATCTGTGGACTGGTGACTAGTGAGTGTGTTGCCTTCAGTGGCAAAGGGAAATAAAACCTCTGCATGAAGAGGAATCATGGAGCCTCCCCCTTCTCAGCTCCAAGTGTCCAAATCTGAACAGCTGGTCTGGGCTCTGAGTGGAAGCTGAGGTGGTCATGTGCCTGGGCCTCCAGACTGATCCACTCCACTCCAAGTCCAAGTCCGAGTGTAAAACTCAGTCTCAGTCTCAGTCTCAGTCTCTAGCTTTGTCCACTCTCTCTCTCTCTCTCTCTCTCTCTCGCTCTCTCTCACGGTGCAACCTCAGCTCCGCCCACTGCTCCCAGAGTCCAGATCCATATTTCACTTTCTCTTGTATTGTTTGATTGTACACTCATAGTGACAGGGCGTCTTTTCCTTTATAAATGAGTTCCCAGTCATCCGATTGTACCTCAATAACTAGTTTATCCAGGGATTCCTCTCTTCTGACTCATTTGTAATGATATCCATCTGTTGTCTCTTTTAATCTTTCTGTGGTTTTTATTGGAAATAGTAAAAAAACAAACAGACATGAAATCACTGATATCATTGACTAATAAGCCCTTGTACATTTTCTTCATTTGACTTTTATTTGCTGATTGTTTCATCTGAATGTTTAATCTGTTCCACCTCTTTAAGCTACATCAATAACCAATGTAATACGCCCCCTGGATTTGGTCACCACAGTCACACGGTCAAAGAGCAAGTCAGCCTCGCTGCTGGCCCCTGCTGGCCGCGCCCCGTCACTATCTGTCAAATCCTGTTACAGAGTGCTCTGATGTCTGTGGGAAAAAAACTTGAAACTGAGCAAGATGACTATTGCAGCAACACGTCATCAGTAGGATAAAACTAAGCTGTCTCTTGATGGTCTACGACAGGGTGTCCAAACTGGGTCAGAGAGTGCTGGTGTCCTGCATGTTTTAGTTCTCTGCCTGCTTCATCATACCTGAATCTAATGATGACGTCATCACCAAGGTTGTGAAAAAGAACAATAATGAGCCTTTCATCACAAAGTGGATGGGAGAGGCACCGGATGGAGATCAACGGAGATCAAAGCCGGAGGAAATCTTGGATCTGAGCATCTCCATGGCAAAAGGCCCTGATCTCCTTTGATCTGATAGGAGATCAGCACTGGAGCCATGGAGACGCTCAGATCAAAGGAAATCAGCTTTGTAGAGTTGTAATGTGCTCGTACTCATCCTTACATTTTTCTAGAAATTTGTCTTCAATCACCTTTTCTCTATTTACACTCTCTACTTGAACCTTTACCTGTTTATTTATTTCATATTTTCCAAATATCATGATTTTTGTTTGACCTAGATTTAATGAATTAGATTTCATTTCTCTGAATGTATCTAGTATGTCGTTGAAGAGTTTTTCTAGGATTTGGGAGAATTGTGGGTCTGTAGTTTGTGAAGTGTGTCTGTTTTCAATAACGGTATCCTTACTGGAAGCCTGTTGAATGATACTATGTAGAACCTTCTATGTACTGCTGACATGGTCTTTATTGTTTTCTGGTACTTTCTTAAAAGAATTCTTCTAACATTTTCTCATCATATGAGTGAACTTTGTTTTACATTTCTTGGATTTATTTTCCATCTCCTTCGTTCATCATTTATTGGATTCTCTATGTCATGTATTCTTCTCCTTGGATGCATTTTTTAAGCCCTTTGTCATCCATTAAACATCTTTATATTCCACTTTTTCTCGTATTTATAAATGAGTTCCCAGTCATCTGATTGTACCTCAATAACTAGTTTTTCCAGGGACTGCTCTGTTTTGACTCATTTGTGTTGACATCTATCTGTTGTCTGTTTTAATGTTTCTGTGTTTTTTATTGTAAATAGTAAAAAAACTAAAACAAACAGACATGAAATCACTGATATCATTGACTAATACATCACTTACTTTGATATTATCTATAACATGTGTAAATAAATTATGACCCTCCAAACGACCCCCAGGAGGCCCGGCTGTTGTGTGTGTGTGTGTGTGTGTGTTTGGGCCTGGTTATAGGAGAAGTGAGGATGGAGCAGCCATTTACTGGTAAAACTAACTCACTAACATCTTGGTGAAAATAGAATATATGTTTTTTTCAAATTAAAGTGACAATGAAAGTGAGAACAGGAGTTCCCCCCTCACCTCCAGAGTGAACATAAGTCATGTCTGTATATTACATCCATCATCCATCCATCCATCCATCCATCCATCCATCATCCATCATCCATGATGTGATCCAGCAAACATGTCCAAGCAGTAGTGTTGTGTTGTTGCTTCTCATTGTCAATAGAACCATGAGAAAGTATGAGAGTGACTGATACGCTTGTATGATCACTGGACCTTTTGAAAGCAGTCAGACTCTCATACTGTACCAGTAGCATCTGTGTCATTCACAACCCGTCTCCATCTTAACTGGACTTTCTGTGTACACATATGATTTTGTGTTTTCATCTGTGGACTGGTGACTAGTGAGTGTGTTGCCTTCAGTGGCAAAGGGAAATAAAACCTCTGCATGAAGAGGAATCATGGAGCCTCCCCCTTCTCAGCTCCAAGTGTCCAAATCTGAACAGCTGGTCTGGGCTCTGAGTGGAAGCTGAGGTGGTCATGTGCCTGGGCCTCCAGACTGATCCACTCCACTCCAAGTCCAAGTCCGAGTGTAAAACTCAGTCTCAGTCTCAGTCTCTAGCTTTGTCCACTCTCTCTCTCTCTCTCTCTCTCTCTCGCTCTCTCTCACGGTGCAACCTCAGCTCCGCCCACTGCTCCCAGAGTCCAGATCCATATTTCACTTTCTCTTGTATTGTTTGATTGTACACTCATAGTGACAGGGCGTCTTTTCCTTTATAAATGAGTTCCCAGTCATCCGATTGTACCTCAATAACTAGTTTATCCAGGGATTCCTCTCTTCTGACTCATTTGTAATGATATCCATCTGTTGTCTCTTTTAATCTTTCTGTGGTTTTTATTGGAAATAGTAAAAAAACAAACAGACATGAAATCACTGATATCATTGACTAATAAGCCCTTGTACGTTTTCTTCATTTGACTTTTATTTGCTGATTGTTTCATCTGAATGTTTAATCTGTTCCACCTCTTTAAGCTACATCAATAACCAATGTAATACGCCCCCTGGATTTGGTCACCACAGTCACACGGTCAAAGAGCAAGTCAGCCTCGCTGCTGGCCCCTGCTGGCCGCGCCCCGTCACTATCTGTCAAATCCTGTTACAGAGTGCTCTGATGTCTGTGGGAAAAAAACTTGAAACTGAGCAAGATGACTATTGCAGCAACACGTCATCAGTAGGATAAAACTAAGCTGTCTCTTGATGGTCTACGACAGGGTGTCCAAACTGGGTCAGAGAGTGCTGGTGTCCTGCATGTTTTAGTTCTCTGCCTGCTTCATCATACCTGAATCTAATGATGACGTCATCACCAAGGTTGTGAAAAAGAACAATAATGAGCCTTTCATCACAAAGTGGATGGGAGAGGCACCGGATGGAGATCAACGGAGATCAAAGCCGGAGGAAATCTTGGATCTGAGCATCTCCATGGCAAAAGGCCCTGATCTCCTTTGATCTGATAGGAGATCAGCACTGGAGCCATGGAGACGCTCAGATCAAAGGAAATCAGCTTTGTAGAGTTGTAATGTGCTCGTACTCATCCTTACATTTTTCTAGAAATTTGTCTTCAATCACCTTTTCTCTATTTACACTCTCTACTTGAACCTTTACCTGTTTATTTATTTCATATTTTCCAAATATCATGATTTTTGTTTGACCTAGATTTAATGAATTAGATTTCATTTCTCTGAATGTATCTAGTATGTCGTTGAAGAGTTTTTCTAGGATTTGGGAGAATTGTGGGTCTGTAGTTTGTGAAGTGTGTCTGTTTTCAATAACGGTATCCTTACTGGAAGCCTGTTGAATGATACTATGTAGAACCTTCTATGTACTGCTGACATGGTCTTTATTGTTTTCTGGTACTTTCTTAAAAGAATTCTTCTAACATTTTCTCATCATATGAGTGAACTTTGTTTTACATTTCTTGGATTTATTTTCCATCTCCTTCGTTCATCATTTATTGGATTCTCTATGTCATGTATTCTTCTCCTTGGATGCATTTTTTAAGCCCTTTGTCATCCATTAAACATCTTTATATTCCACTTTTTCTCGTATTTATAAATGAGTTCCCAGTCATCTGATTGTACCTCAATAACTAGTTTTTCCAGGGACTGCTCTGTTTTGACTCATTTGTGTTGACATCTATCTGTTGTCTGTTTTAATGTTTCTGTGTTTTTTATTGTAAATAGTAAAAAAACTAAAACAAACAGACATGAAATCACTGATATCATTGACTAATACATCACTTACTTTGATATTATCTATAACATGTGTAAATAAATTATGACCCTCCAAACGACCCCCAGGAGGCCCGGCTGTTGTGTGTGTGTGTGTGTGTGTGTTTGGGCCTGGTTATAGGAGAAGTGAGGATGGAGCAGCCATTTACTGGTAAAACTAACTCACTAACATCTTGGTGAAAATAGAATATATGTTTTTTTCAAATTAAAGTGACAATGGAAGTGAGAACAGGAGTTCCCCCCTCACCTCCAGAGTGAACATAAGTCATGTCTGTATATTACATCCATCATCCATCCATCCATCCATCCATCCATCCATCATCCATCATCCATGATGTGATCCAGCAAACATGTCCAAGCAGTAGTGTTGTGTTGTTGCTTCTCATTGTCAATAGAACCATGAGAAAGTATGAGAGTGACTGATACGCTTGTATGATCACTGGACCTTTTGAAAGCAGTCAGACTCTCATACTGTACCAGTAGCATCTGTGTCATTCACAACCCGTCTCCATCTTAACTGGACTTTCTGTGTACACATATGATTTTGTGTTTTCATCTGTGGACTGGTGACTAGTGAGTGTGTTGCCTTCAGTGGCAAAGGGAAATAAAACCTCTGCATGAAGAGGAATCATGGAGCCTCCCCCTTCTCAGCTCCAAGTGTCCAAATCTGAACAGCTGGTCTGGGCTCTGAGTGGAAGCTGAGGTGGTCATGTGCCTGGGCCTCCAGACTGATCCACTCCACTCCAAGTCCAAGTCCGAGTGTAAAACTCAGTCTCAGTCTCAGTCTCAGTCTCTAGCTTTGTCCACTCTCTCTCTCTCTCTCTCTCTCTCTCTCGCTCTCTCTCACGGTGCAACCTCAGCTCCGCCCACTGCTCCCAGAGTCCAGATCCATATTTCACTTTCTCTTGTATTGTTTGATTGTACACTCATAGTGACAGGGCGTCTTTTCCTTTATAAATGAGTTCCCAGTCATCCGATTGTACCTCAATAACTAGTTTATCCAGGGATTCCTCTCTTCTGACTCATTTGTAATGATATCCATCTGTTGTCTCTTTTAATCTTTCTGTGGTTTTTATTGGAAATAGTAAAAAAACAAACAGACATGAAATCACTGATATCATTGACTAATAAGCCCTTGTACGTTTTCTTCATTTGACTTTTATTTGCTGATTGTTTCATCTGAATGTTTAATCTGTTCCACCTCTTTAAGCTACATCAATAACCAATGTAATACGCCCCCTGGATTTGGTCACCACAGTCACACGGTCAAAGAGCAAGTCAGCCTCGCTGCTGGCCCCTGCTGGCCGCGCCCCGTCACTATCTGTCAAATCCTGTTACAGAGTGCTCTGATGTCTGTGGGAAAAAAACTTGAAACTGAGCAAGATGACTATTGCAGCAACACGTCATCAGTAGGATAAAACTAAGCTGTCTCTTGATGGTCTACGACAGGGTGTCCAAACTGGGTCAGAGAGTGCTGGTGTCCTGCATGTTTTAGTTCTCTGCCTGCTTCATCATACCTGAATCTAATGATGACGTCATCACCAAGGTTGTGAAAAAGAACAATAATGAGCCTTTCATCACAAAGTGGATGGGAGAGGCACCGGATGGAGATCAACGGAGATCAAAGCCGGAGGAAATCTTGGATCTGAGCATCTCCATGGCAAAAGGCCCTGATCTCCTTTGATCTGATAGGAGATCAGCACTGGAGCCATGGAGACGCTCAGATCAAAGGAAATCAGCTTTGTAGAGTTGTAATGTGCTCGTACTCATCCTTACATTTTTCTAGAAATTTGTCTTCAATCACCTTTTCTCTATTTACACTCTCTACTTGAACCTTTACCTGTTTATTTATTTCATATTTTCCAAATATCATGATTTTTGTTTGACCTAGATTTAATGAATTAGATTTCATTTCTCTGAATGTATCTAGTATGTCGTTGAAGAGTTTTTCTAGGATTTGGGAGAATTGTGGGTCTGTAGTTTGTGAAGTGTGTCTGTTTTCAATAACGGTATCCTTACTGGAAGCCTGTTGAATGATACTATGTAGAACCTTCTATGTACTGCTGACATGGTCTTTATTGTTTTCTGGTACTTTCTTAAAAGAATTCTTCTAACATTTTCTCATCATATGAGTGAACTTTGTTTTACATTTCTTGGATTTATTTTCCATCTCCTTCGTTCATCATTTATTGGATTCTCTATGTCATGTATTCTTCTCCTTGGATGCATTTTTTAAGCCCTTTGTCATCCATTAAACATCTTTATATTCCACTTTTTCTCGTATTTATAAATGAGTTCCCAGTCATCTGATTGTACCTCAATAACTAGTTTTTCCAGGGACTGCTCTGTTTTGACTCATTTGTGTTGACATCTATCTGTTGTCTGTTTTAATGTTTCTGTGTTTTTTATTGTAAATAGTAAAAAAACTAAAACAAACAGACATGAAATCACTGATATCATTGACTAATACATCACTTACTTTGATATTATCTATAACATGTGTAAATAAATTATGACCCTCCAAACGACCCCCAGGAGGCCCGGCTGTTGTGTGTGTGTGTGTGTGTGTGTTTGGGCCTGGTTATAGGAGAAGTGAGGATGGAGCAGCCATTTACTGGTAAAACTAACTCACTAACATCTTGGTGAAAATAGAATATATGTTTTTTTCAAATTAAAGTGACAATGAAAGTGAGAACAGGAGTTCCCCCCTCACCTCCAGAGTGAACATAAGTCATGTCTGTATATTACATCCATCATCCATCCATCCATCCATCCATCCATCCATCATCCATCATCCATGATGTGATCCAGCAAACATGTCCAAGCAGTAGTGTTGTGTTGTTGCTTCTCATTGTCAATAGAACCATGAGAAAGTATGAGAGTGACTGATACGCTTGTATGATCACTGGACCTTTTGAAAGCAGTCAGACTCTCATACTGTACCAGTAGCATCTGTGTCATTCACAACCCGTCTCCATCTTAACTGGACTTTCTGTGTACACATATGATTTTGTGTTTTCATCTGTGGACTGGTGACTAGTGAGTGTGTTGCCTTCAGTGGCAAAGGGAAATAAAACCTCTGCATGAAGAGGAATCATGGAGCCTCCCCCTTCTCAGCTCCAAGTGTCCAAATCTGAACAGCTGGTCTGGGCTCTGAGTGGAAGCTGAGGTGGTCATGTGCCTGGGCCTCCAGACTGATCCACTCCACTCCAAGTCCAAGTCCGAGTGTAAAACTCAGTCTCAGTCTCAGTCTCAGTCTCAGTCTCAGTCTCAGTCTCTAGCTTTGTCCACTCTCTCTCTCTCTCTCTCTCTCTCTCGCTCTCTCTCACGGTGCAACCTCAGCTCCGCCCACTGCTCCCAGAGTCCAGATCCATATTTCACTTTCTCTTGTATTGTTTGATTGTACACTCATAGTGACAGGGCGTCTTTTCCTTTATAAATGAGTTCCCAGTCATCCGATTGTACCTCAATAACTAGTTTATCCAGGGATTCCTCTCTTCTGACTCATTTGTAATGATATCCATCTGTTGTCTCTTTTAATCTTTCTGTGGTTTTTATTGGAAATAGTAAAAAAACAAACAGACATGAAATCACTGATATCATTGACTAATAAGCCCTTGTACGTTTTCTTCATTTGACTTTTATTTGCTGATTGTTTCATCTGAATGTTTAATCTGTTCCACCTCTTTAAGCTACATCAATAACCAATGTAATACGCCCCCTGGATTTGGTCACCACAGTCACACGGTCAAAGAGCAAGTCAGCCTCGCTGCTGGCCCCTGCTGGCCGCGCCCCGTCACTATCTGTCAAATCCTGTTACAGAGTGCTCTGATGTCTGTGGGAAAAAAACTTGAAACTGAGCAAGATGACTATTGCAGCAACACGTCATCAGTAGGATAAAACTAAGCTGTCTCTTGATGGTCTACGACAGGGTGTCCAAACTGGGTCAGAGAGTGCTGGTGTCCTGCATGTTTTAGTTCTCTGCCTGCTTCATCATACCTGAATCTAATGATGACGTCATCACCAAGGTTGTGAAAAAGAACAATAATGAGCCTTTCATCACAAAGTGGATGGGAGAGGCACCGGATGGAGATCAACGGAGATCAAAGCCGGAGGAAATCTTGGATCTGAGCATCTCCATGGCAAAAGGCCCTGATCTCCTTTGATCTGATAGGAGATCAGCACTGGAGCCATGGAGACGCTCAGATCAAAGGAAATCAGCTTTGTAGAGTTGTAATGTGCTCGTACTCATCCTTACATTTTTCTAGAAATTTGTCTTCAATCACCTTTTCTCTATTTACACTCTCTACTTGAACCTTTACCTGTTTATTTATTTCATATTTTCCAAATATCATGATTTTTGTTTGACCTAGATTTAATGAATTAGATTTCATTTCTCTGAATGTATCTAGTATGTCGTTGAAGAGTTTTTCTAGGATTTGGGAGAATTGTGGGTCTGTAGTTTGTGAAGTGTGTCTGTTTTCAATAACGGTATCCTTACTGGAAGCCTGTTGAATGATACTATGTAGAACCTTCTATGTACTGCTGACATGGTCTTTATTGTTTTCTGGTACTTTCTTAAAAGAATTCTTCTAACATTTTCTCATCATATGAGTGAACTTTGTTTTACATTTCTTGGATTTATTTTCCATCTCCTTCGTTCATCATTTATTGGATTCTCTATGTCATGTATTCTTCTCCTTGGATGCATTTTTTAAGCCCTTTGTCATCCATTAAACATCTTTATATTCCACTTTTTCTCGTATTTATAAATGAGTTCCCAGTCATCTGATTGTACCTCAATAACTAGTTTTTCCAGGGACTGCTCTGTTTTGACTCATTTGTGTTGACATCTATCTGTTGTCTGTTTTAATGTTTCTGTGTTTTTTATTGTAAATAGTAAAAAAACTAAAACAAACAGACATGAAATCACTGATATCATTGACTAATACATCACTTACTTTGATATTATCTATAACATGTGTAAATAAATTATGACCCTCCAAACGACCCCCAGGAGGCCCGGCTGTTGTGTGTGTGTGTGTGTGTGTGTTTGGGCCTGGTTATAGGAGAAGTGAGGATGGAGCAGCCATTTACTGGTAAAACTAACTCACTAACATCTTGGTGAAAATAGAATATATGTTTTTTTCAAATTAAAGTGACAATGAAAGTGAGAACAGGAGTTCCCCCCTCACCTCCAGAGTGAACATAAGTCATGTCTGTATATTACATCCATCATCCATCCATCCATCCATCCATCCATCCATCATCCATCATCCATGATGTGATCCAGCAAACATGTCCAAGCAGTAGTGTTGTGTTGTTGCTTCTCATTGTCAATAGAACCATGAGAAAGTATGAGAGTGACTGATACGCTTGTATGATCACTGGACCTTTTGAAAGCAGTCAGACTCTCATACTGTACCAGTAGCATCTGTGTCATTCACAACCCGTCTCCATCTTAACTGGACTTTCTGTGTACACATATGATTTTGTGTTTTCATCTGTGGACTGGTGACTAGTGAGTGTGTTGCCTTCAGTGGCAAAGGGAAATAAAACCTCTGCATGAAGAGGAATCATGGAGCCTCCCCCTTCTCAGCTCCAAGTGTCCAAATCTGAACAGCTGGTCTGGGCTCTGAGTGGAAGCTGAGGTGGTCATGTGCCTGGGCCTCCAGACTGATCCACTCCACTCCAAGTCCAAGTCCGAGTGTAAAACTCAGTCTCAGTCTCAGTCTCAGTCTCAGTCTCTAGCTTTGTCCACTCTCTCTCTCTCTCTCTCTCTCTCTCGCTCTCTCTCACGGTGCAACCTCAGCTCCGCCCACTGCTCCCAGAGTCCAGATCCATATTTCACTTTCTCTTGTATTGTTTGATTGTACACTCATAGTGACAGGGCGTCTTTTCCTTTATAAATGAGTTCCCAGTCATCCGATTGTACCTCAATAACTAGTTTATCCAGGGATTCCTCTCTTCTGACTCATTTGTAATGATATCCATCTGTTGTCTCTTTTAATCTTTCTGTGGTTTTTATTGGAAATAGTAAAAAAACAAACAGACATGAAATCACTGATATCATTGACTAATAAGCCCTTGTACGTTTTCTTCATTTGACTTTTATTTGCTGATTGTTTCATCTGAATGTTTAATCTGTTCCACCTCTTTAAGCTACATCAATAACCAATGTAATACGCCCCCTGGATTTGGTCACCACAGTCACACGGTCAAAGAGCAAGTCAGCCTCGCTGCTGGCCCCTGCTGGCCGCGCCCCGTCACTATCTGTCAAATCCTGTTACAGAGTGCTCTGATGTCTGTGGGAAAAAAACTTGAAACTGAGCAAGATGACTATTGCAGCAACACGTCATCAGTAGGATAAAACTAAGCTGTCTCTTGATGGTCTACGACAGGGTGTCCAAACTGGGTCAGAGAGTGCTGGTGTCCTGCATGTTTTAGTTCTCTGCCTGCTTCATCATACCTGAATCTAATGATGACGTCATCACCAAGGTTGTGAAAAAGAACAATAATGAGCCTTTCATCACAAAGTGGATGGGAGAGGCACCGGATGGAGATCAACGGAGATCAAAGCCGGAGGAAATCTTGGATCTGAGCATCTCCATGGCAAAAGGCCCTGATCTCCTTTGATCTGATAGGAGATCAGCACTGGAGCCATGGAGACGCTCAGATCAAAGGAAATCAGCTTTGTAGAGTTGTAATGTGCTCGTACTCATCCTTACATTTTTCTAGAAATTTGTCTTCAATCACCTTTTCTCTATTTACACTCTCTACTTGAACCTTTACCTGTTTATTTATTTCATATTTTCCAAATATCATGATTTTTGTTTGACCTAGATTTAATGAATTAGATTTCATTTCTCTGAATGTATCTAGTATGTCGTTGAAGAGTTTTTCTAGGATTTGGGAGAATTGTGGGTCTGTAGTTTGTGAAGTGTGTCTGTTTTCAATAACGGTATCCTTACTGGAAGCCTGTTGAATGATACTATGTAGAACCTTCTATGTACTGCTGACATGGTCTTTATTGTTTTCTGGTACTTTCTTAAAAGAATTCTTCTAACATTTTCTCATCATATGAGTGAACTTTGTTTTACATTTCTTGGATTTATTTTCCATCTCCTTCGTTCATCATTTATTGGATTCTCTATGTCATGTATTCTTCTCCTTGGATGCATTTTTTAAGCCCTTTGTCATCCATTAAACATCTTTATATTCCACTTTTTCTCGTATTTATAAATGAGTTCCCAGTCATCTGATTGTACCTCAATAACTAGTTTTTCCAGGGACTGCTCTGTTTTGACTCATTTGTGTTGACATCTATCTGTTGTCTGTTTTAATGTTTCTGTGTTTTTTATTGTAAATAGTAAAAAAACTAAAACAAACAGACATGAAATCACTGATATCATTGACTAATACATCACTTACTTTGATATTATCTATAACATGTGTAAATAAATTATGACCCTCCAAACGACCCCCAGGAGGCCCGGCTGTTGTGTGTGTGTGTGTGTGTGTGTTTGGGCCTGGTTATAGGAGAAGTGAGGATGGAGCAGCCATTTACTGGTAAAACTAACTCACTAACATCTTGGTGAAAATAGAATATATGTTTTTTTCAAATTAAAGTGACAATGAAAGTGAGAACAGGAGTTCCCCCCTCACCTCCAGAGTGAACATAAGTCATGTCTGTATATTACATCCATCATCCATCCATCCATCCATCCATCCATCCATCATCCATCATCCATGATGTGATCCAGCAAACATGTCCAAGCAGTAGTGTTGTGTTGTTGCTTCTCATTGTCAATAGAACCATGAGAAAGTATGAGAGTGACTGATACGCTTGTATGATCACTGGACCTTTTGAAAGCAGTCAGACTCTCATACTGTACCAGTAGCATCTGTGTCATTCACAACCCGTCTCCATCTTAACTGGACTTTCTGTGTACACATATGATTTTGTGTTTTCATCTGTGGACTGGTGACTAGTGAGTGTGTTGCCTTCAGTGGCAAAGGGAAATAAAACCTCTGCATGAAGAGGAATCATGGAGCCTCCCCCTTCTCAGCTCCAAGTGTCCAAATCTGAACAGCTGGTCTGGGCTCTGAGTGGAAGCTGAGGTGGTCATGTGCCTGGGCCTCCAGACTGATCCACTCCACTCCAAGTCCAAGTCCGAGTGTAAAACTCAGTCTCAGTCTCAGTCTCAGTCTCAGTCTCTAGCTTTGTCCACTCTCTCTCTCTCTCTCTCTCTCTCTCTCGCTCTCTCTCACGGTGCAACCTCAGCTCCGCCCACTGCTCCCAGAGTCCAGATCCATATTTCACTTTCTCTTGTATTGTTTGATTGTACACTCATAGTGACAGGGCGTCTTTTCCTTTATAAATGAGTTCCCAGTCATCCGATTGTACCTCAATAACTAGTTTATCCAGGGATTCCTCTCTTCTGACTCATTTGTAATGATATCCATCTGTTGTCTCTTTTAATCTTTCTGTGGTTTTTATTGGAAATAGTAAAAAAACAAACAGACATGAAATCACTGATATCATTGACTAATAAGCCCTTGTACGTTTTCTTCATTTGACTTTTATTTGCTGATTGTTTCATCTGAATGTTTAATCTGTTCCACCTCTTTAAGCTACATCAATAACCAATGTAATACGCCCCCTGGATTTGGTCACCACAGTCACACGGTCAAAGAGCAAGTCAGCCTCGCTGCTGGCCCCTGCTGGCCGCGCCCCGTCACTATCTGTCAAATCCTGTTACAGAGTGCTCTGATGTCTGTGGGAAAAAAACTTGAAACTGAGCAAGATGACTATTGCAGCAACACGTCATCAGTAGGATAAAACTAAGCTGTCTCTTGATGGTCTACGACAGGGTGTCCAAACTGGGTCAGAGAGTGCTGGTGTCCTGCATGTTTTAGTTCTCTGCCTGCTTCATCATACCTGAATCTAATGATGACGTCATCACCAAGGTTGTGAAAAAGAACAATAATGAGCCTTTCATCACAAAGTGGATGGGAGAGGCACCGGATGGAGATCAACGGAGATCAAAGCCGGAGGAAATCTTGGATCTGAGCATCTCCATGGCAAAAGGCCCTGATCTCCTTTGATCTGATAGGAGATCAGCACTGGAGCCATGGAGACGCTCAGATCAAAGGAAATCAGCTTTGTAGAGTTGTAATGTGCTCGTACTCATCCTTACATTTTTCTAGAAATTTGTCTTCAATCACCTTTTCTCTATTTACACTCTCTACTTGAACCTTTACCTGTTTATTTATTTCATATTTTCCAAATATCATGATTTTTGTTTGACCTAGATTTAATGAATTAGATTTCATTTCTCTGAATGTATCTAGTATGTCGTTGAAGAGTTTTTCTAGGATTTGGGAGAATTGTGGGTCTGTAGTTTGTGAAGTGTGTCTGTTTTCAATAACGGTATCCTTACTGGAAGCCTGTTGAATGATACTATGTAGAACCTTCTATGTACTGCTGACATGGTCTTTATTGTTTTCTGGTACTTTCTTAAAAGAATTCTTCTAACATTTTCTCATCATATGAGTGAACTTTGTTTTACATTTCTTGGATTTATTTTCCATCTCCTTCGTTCATCATTTATTGGATTCTCTATGTCATGTATTCTTCTCCTTGGATGCATTTTTTAAGCCCTTTGTCATCCATTAAACATCTTTATATTCCACTTTTTCTCGTATTTATAAATGAGTTCCCAGTCATCTGATTGTACCTCAATAACTAGTTTTTCCAGGGACTGCTCTGTTTTGACTCATTTGTGTTGACATCTATCTGTTGTCTGTTTTAATGTTTCTGTGTTTTTTATTGTAAATAGTAAAAAAACTAAAACAAACAGACATGAAATCACTGATATCATTGACTAATACATCACTTACTTTGATATTATCTATAACATGTGTAAATAAATTATGACCCTCCAAACGACCCCCAGGAGGCCCGGCTGTTGTGTGTGTGTGTGTGTGTGTGTTTGGGCCTGGTTATAGGAGAAGTGAGGATGGAGCAGCCATTTACTGGTAAAACTAACTCACTAACATCTTGGTGAAAATAGAATATATGTTTTTTTCAAATTAAAGTGACAATGAAAGTGAGAACAGGAGTTCCCCCCTCACCTCCAGAGTGAACATAAGTCATGTCTGTATATTACATCCATCATCCATCCATCCATCCATCCATCCATCCATCATCCATCATCCATGATGTGATCCAGCAAACATGTCCAAGCAGTAGTGTTGTGTTGTTGCTTCTCATTGTCAATAGAACCATGAGAAAGTATGAGAGTGACTGATACGCTTGTATGATCACTGGACCTTTTGAAAGCAGTCAGACTCTCATACTGTACCAGTAGCATCTGTGTCATTCACAACCCGTCTCCATCTTAACTGGACTTTCTGTGTACACATATGATTTTGTGTTTTCATCTGTGGACTGGTGACTAGTGAGTGTGTTGCCTTCAGTGGCAAAGGGAAATAAAACCTCTGCATGAAGAGGAATCATGGAGCCTCCCCCTTCTCAGCTCCAAGTGTCCAAATCTGAACAGCTGGTCTGGGCTCTGAGTGGAAGCTGAGGTGGTCATGTGCCTGGGCCTCCAGACTGATCCACTCCACTCCAAGTCCAAGTCCGAGTGTAAAACTCAGTCTCAGTCTCAGTCTCAGTCTCAGTCTCTAGCTTTGTCCACTCTCTCTCTCTCTCTCTCTCTCTCTCGCTCTCTCTCACGGTGCAACCTCAGCTCCGCCCACTGCTCCCAGAGTCCAGATCCATATTTCACTTTCTCTTGTATTGTTTGATTGTACACTCATAGTGACAGGGCGTCTTTTCCTTTATAAATGAGTTCCCAGTCATCCGATTGTACCTCAATAACTAGTTTATCCAGGGATTCCTCTCTTCTGACTCATTTGTAATGATATCCATCTGTTGTCTCTTTTAATCTTTCTGTGGTTTTTATTGGAAATAGTAAAAAAACAAACAGACATGAAATCACTGATATCATTGACTAATAAGCCCTTGTACGTTTTCTTCATTTGACTTTTATTTGCTGATTGTTTCATCTGAATGTTTAATCTGTTCCACCTCTTTAAGCTACATCAATAACCAATGTAATACGCCCCCTGGATTTGGTCACCACAGTCACACGGTCAAAGAGCAAGTCAGCCTCGCTGCTGGCCCCTGCTGGCCGCGCCCCGTCACTATCTGTCAAATCCTGTTACAGAGTGCTCTGATGTCTGTGGGAAAAAAACTTGAAACTGAGCAAGATGACTATTGCAGCAACACGTCATCAGTAGGATAAAACTAAGCTGTCTCTTGATGGTCTACGACAGGGTGTCCAAACTGGGTCAGAGAGTGCTGGTGTCCTGCATGTTTTAGTTCTCTGCCTGCTTCATCATACCTGAATCTAATGATGACGTCATCACCAAGGTTGTGAAAAAGAACAATAATGAGCCTTTCATCACAAAGTGGATGGGAGAGGCACCGGATGGAGATCAACGGAGATCAAAGCCGGAGGAAATCTTGGATCTGAGCATCTCCATGGCAAAAGGCCCTGATCTCCTTTGATCTGATAGGAGATCAGCACTGGAGCCATGGAGACGCTCAGATCAAAGGAAATCAGCTTTGTAGAGTTGTAATGTGCTCGTACTCATCCTTACATTTTTCTAGAAATTTGTCTTCAATCACCTTTTCTCTATTTACACTCTCTACTTGAACCTTTACCTGTTTATTTATTTCATATTTTCCAAATATCATGATTTTTGTTTGACCTAGATTTAATGAATTAGATTTCATTTCTCTGAATGTATCTAGTATGTCGTTGAAGAGTTTTTCTAGGATTTGGGAGAATTGTGGGTCTGTAGTTTGTGAAGTGTGTCTGTTTTCAATAACGGTATCCTTACTGGAAGCCTGTTGAATGATACTATGTAGAACCTTCTATGTACTGCTGACATGGTCTTTATTGTTTTCTGGTACTTTCTTAAAAGAATTCTTCTAACATTTTCTCATCATATGAGTGAACTTTGTTTTACATTTCTTGGATTTATTTTCCATCTCCTTCGTTCATCATTTATTGGATTCTCTATGTCATGTATTCTTCTCCTTGGATGCATTTTTTAAGCCCTTTGTCATCCATTAAACATCTTTATATTCCACTTTTTCTCGTATTTATAAATGAGTTCCCAGTCATCTGATTGTACCTCAATAACTAGTTTTTCCAGGGACTGCTCTGTTTTGACTCATTTGTGTTGACATCTATCTGTTGTCTGTTTTAATGTTTCTGTGTTTTTTATTGTAAATAGTAAAAAAACTAAAACAAACAGACATGAAATCACTGATATCATTGACTAATACATCACTTACTTTGATATTATCTATAACATGTGTAAATAAATTATGACCCTCCAAACGACCCCCAGGAGGCCCGGCTGTTGTGTGTGTGTGTGTGTGTGTGTTTGGGCCTGGTTATAGGAGAAGTGAGGATGGAGCAGCCATTTACTGGTAAAACTAACTCACTAACATCTTGGTGAAAATAGAATATATGTTTTTTTCAAATTAAAGTGACAATGAAAGTGAGAACAGGAGTTCCCCCCTCACCTCCAGAGTGAACATAAGTCATGTCTGTATATTACATCCATCATCCATCCATCCATCCATCCATCCATCCATCATCCATCATCCATGATGTGATCCAGCAAACATGTCCAAGCAGTAGTGTTGTGTTGTTGCTTCTCATTGTCAATAGAACCATGAGAAAGTATGAGAGTGACTGATACGCTTGTATGATCACTGGACCTTTTGAAAGCAGTCAGACTCTCATACTGTACCAGTAGCATCTGTGTCATTCACAACCCGTCTCCATCTTAACTGGACTTTCTGTGTACACATATGATTTTGTGTTTTCATCTGTGGACTGGTGACTAGTGAGTGTGTTGCCTTCAGTGGCAAAGGGAAATAAAACCTCTGCATGAAGAGGAATCATGGAGCCTCCCCCTTCTCAGCTCCAAGTGTCCAAATCTGAACAGCTGGTCTGGGCTCTGAGTGGAAGCTGAGGTGGTCATGTGCCTGGGCCTCCAGACTGATCCACTCCACTCCAAGTCCAAGTCCGAGTGTAAAACTCAGTCTCAGTCTCAGTCTCAGTCTCAGTCTCTAGCTTTGTCCACTCTCTCTCTCTCTCTCTCTCTCTCTCGCTCTCTCTCACGGTGCAACCTCAGCTCCGCCCACTGCTCCCAGAGTCCAGATCCATATTTCACTTTCTCTTGTATTGTTTGATTGTACACTCATAGTGACAGGGCGTCTTTTCCTTTATAAATGAGTTCCCAGTCATCCGATTGTACCTCAATAACTAGTTTATCCAGGGATTCCTCTCTTCTGACTCATTTGTAATGATATCCATCTGTTGTCTCTTTTAATCTTTCTGTGGTTTTTATTGGAAATAGTAAAAAAACAAACAGACATGAAATCACTGATATCATTGACTAATAAGCCCTTGTACGTTTTCTTCATTTGACTTTTATTTGCTGATTGTTTCATCTGAATGTTTAATCTGTTCCACCTCTTTAAGCTACATCAATAACCAATGTAATACGCCCCCTGGATTTGGTCACCACAGTCACACGGTCAAAGAGCAAGTCAGCCTCGCTGCTGGCCCCTGCTGGCCGCGCCCCGTCACTATCTGTCAAATCCTGTTACAGAGTGCTCTGATGTCTGTGGGAAAAAACTTGAAACTGAGCAAGATGACTATTGCAGCAACACGTCATCAGTAGGATAAAACTAAGCTGTCTCTTGATGGTCTACGACAGGGTGTCCAAACTGGGTCAGAGAGTGCTGGTGTCCTGCATGTTTTAGTTCTCTGCCTGCTTCATCATACCTGAATCTAATGATGACGTCATCACCAAGGTTGTGAAAAAGAACAATAATGAGCCTTTCATCACAAAGTGGATGGGAGAGGCACCGGATGGAGATCAACGGAGATCAAAGCCGGAGGAAATCTTGGATCCGAGCATCTCCATGGCAAAAGGCCCTGATCTCCTTTGATCTGATAGGAGATCAGCACTGGAGCCATGGAGACGCTCAGATCAAAGGAAATCAGCTTTGTAGAGTTGTAATGTGCTCGTACTCATCCTTACATTTTTCTAGAAATTTGTCTTCAATCACCTTTTCTCTATTTACACTCTCTACTTGAACCTTTACCTGTTTATTTATTTCATATTTTCCAAATATCATGATTTTTGTTTGACCTAGATTTAATGAATTAGATTTCATTTCTCTGAATGTATCTAGTATGTCGTTGAAGAGTTTTTCTAGGATTTGGGAGAATTGTGGGTCTGTAGTTTGTGAAGTGTGTCTGTTTTCAATAACGGTATCCTTACTGGAAGCCTGTTGAATGATACTATGTAGAACCTTCTATGTACTGCTGACATGGTCTTTATTGTTTTCTGGTACTTTCTTAAAAGAATTCTTCTAACATTTTCTCATCATATGAGTGAACTTTGTTTTACATTTCTTGGATTTATTTTCCATCTCCTTCGTTCATCATTTATTGGATTCTCTATGTCATGTATTCTTCTCCTTGGATGCATTTTTTAAGCCCTTTGTCATCCATTAAACATCTTTATATTTCACTTTTTCTCGTATTTATAAATGAGTTCCCAGTCATCTGATTGTACCTCAATAACTAGTTTTTCCAGGGACTGCTCTGTTTTGACTCATTTGTGTTGACATCTATCTGTTGTCTGTTTTAATGTTTCTGTGGTTTTTATTGTAAATAGTAAAAAAACTAAAACAAACAGACATGAAATCACTGATATCATTGACTAATACATCACTTACTTTGATATTATCTAGAACATGTGTAAATAAATTATGACCCTCCAAACGACCCCCAGGAGGCCCGGCTGTTGTGTGTGTGTGTGTGTGTGTGTGTGTGGGGGTGTGTGTGTGTTTGGGCCTGGTTATAGGAGAAGTGAGGATGGAGCAGCCATTTACTGGTAAAACTAACTCACTAACATCTTGGTGAAAATAGAATATATGTTTTTTTCAAATTAAAGTGACAATGGAAGTGAGAACAGGAGTTCCCCCCTCACCTCCAGAGTGAACATAAGTCATGTCTGTATATTACATCCATCATCCATCCATCCATCCATCCATCCATCCATCATCCATCATCCATGATGTGATCCAGCAAACATGTCCAAGCAGTAGTGTTGTGTTGTTGCTTCTCATTGTCAATAGAACCATGAGAAAGTATGAGAGTGACTGATACGCTTGTATGATCACTGGACCTTTTGAAAGCAGTCAGACTCTCATACTGTACCAGTAGCATCTGTGTCATTCACAACCCGTCTCCATCTTAACTGGACTTTCTGTGTACACATATGATTTTGTGTTTTCATCTGTGGACTGGTGACTAGTGAGTGTGTTGCCTTCAGTGGCAAAGGGAAATAAAACCTCTGCATGAAGAGGAATCATGGAGCCTCCCCCTTCTCAGCTCCAAGTGTCCAAATCTGAACAGCTGGTCTGGGCTCTGAGTGGAAGCTGAGGTGGTCATGTGCCTGGGCCTCCAGACTGATCCACTCCACTCCAAGTCCAAGTCCGAGTGTAAAACTCAGTCTCAGTCTCAGTCTCAGTCTCTAGCTTTGTCCACTCTCTCTCTCTCTCTCTCTCTCTCTCGCTCTCTCTCACGGTGCAACCTCAGCTCCGCCCACTGCTCCCAGAGTCCAGATCCATATTTCACTTTCTCTTGTATTGTTTGATTGTACACTCATAGTGACAGGGCGTCTTTTCCTTTATAAATGAGTTCCCAGTCATCCGATTGTACCTCAATAACTAGTTTATCCAGGGATTCCTCTCTTCTGACTCATTTGTAATGATATCCATCTGTTGTCTCTTTTAATCTTTCTGTGGTTTTTATTGGAAATAGTAAAAAAACAAACAGACATGAAATCACTGATATCATTGACTAATAAGCCCTTGTACGTTTTCTTCATTTGACTTTTATTTGCTGATTGTTTCATCTGAATGTTTAATCTGTTCCACCTCTTTAAGCTACATCAATAACCAATGTAATACGCCCCCTGGATTTGGTCACCACAGTCACACGGTCAAAGAGCAAGTCAGCCTCGCTGCTGGCCCCTGCTGGCCGCGCCCCGTCACTATCTGTCAAATCCTGTTACAGAGTGCTCTGATGTCTGTGGGAAAAAACTTGAAACTGAGCAAGATGACTATTGCAGCAACACGTCATCAGTAGGATAAAACTAAGCTGTCTCTTGATGGTCTACGACAGGGTGTCCAAACTGGGTCAGAGAGTGCTGGTGTCCTGCATGTTTTAGTTCTCTGCCTGCTTCATCATACCTGAATCTAATGATGACGTCATCACCAAGGTTGTGAAAAAGAACAATAATGAGCCTTTCATCACAAAGTGGATGGGAGAGGCACCGGATGGAGATCAACGGAGATCAAAGCCGGAGGAAATCTTGGATCCGAGCATCTCCATGGCAAAAGGCCCTGATCTCCTTTGATCTGATAGGAGATCAGCACTGGAGCCATGGAGACGCTCAGATCAAAGGAAATCAGCTTTGTAGAGTTGTAATGTGCTCGTACTCATCCTTACATTTTTCTAGAAATTTGTCTTCAATCACCTTTTCTCTATTTACACTCTCTACTTGAACCTTTACCTGTTTATTTATTTCATATTTTCCAAATATCATGATTTTTGTTTGACCTAGATTTAATGAATTAGATTTCATTTCTCTGAATGTATCTAGTATGTCGTTGAAGAGTTTTTCTAGGATTTGGGAGAATTGTGGGTCTGTAGTTTGTGAAGTGTGTCTGTTTTCAATAACGGTATCCTTACTGGAAGCCTGTTGAATGATACTATGTAGAACCTTCTATGTACTGCTGACATGGTCTTTATTGTTTTCTGGTACTTTCTTAAAAGAATTCTTCTAACATTTTCTCATCATATGAGTGAACTTTGTTTTACATTTCTTGGATTTATTTTCCATCTCCTTCGTTCATCATTTATTGGATTCTCTATGTCATGTATTCTTCTCCTTGGATGCATTTTTTAAGCCCTTTGTCATCCATTAAACATCTTTATATTTCACTTTTTCTCGTATTTATAAATGAGTTCCCAGTCATCTGATTGTACCTCAATAACTAGTTTTTCCAGGGACTGCTCTGTTTTGACTCATTTGTGTTGACATCTATCTGTTGTCTGTTTTAATGTTTCTGTGGTTTTTATTGTAAATAGTAAAAAAACTAAAACAAACAGACATGAAATCACTGATATCATTGACTAATACATCACTTACTTTAATATTATCTATAACATGTGTAAATAAATTATGACAATCCAAACGACCCCCAGGAGGCCCGGCTGTTGTGTGTGTGTGTGTGTGTGTGTGTGTGGGGGTGTGTGTGTGTTTGGGCCTGGTTATAGGAGAAGTGAGGATGGAGCAGCCATTTACTGGTAAAACTAACTCACTAACATCTTGGTGAAAATAGAATATATGTTTTTTTCAAATTAAAGTGACAATGAAAGTGAGAACAGGAGTTCCCCCCTCACCTCCAGAGTGAACATAAGTCATGTCTGTATATTACATCCATCATCCATCCATCCATCCATCCATCCATCCATCATCCATCATCCATGATGTGATCCAGCAAACATGTCCAAGCAGTAGTGTTGTGTTGTTGCTTCTCATTGTCAATAGAACCATGAGAAAGTATGAGAGTGACTGATACGCTTGTATGATCACTGGACCTTTTGAAAGCAGTCAGACTCTCATACTGTACCAGTAGCATCTGTGTCATTCACAACCCGTCTCCATCTTAACTGGACTTTCTGTGTACACATATGATTTTGTGTTTTCATCTGTGGACTGGTGACTAGTGAGTGTGTTGCCTTCAGTGGCAAAGGGAAATAAAACCTCTGCATGAAGAGGAATCATGGAGCCTCCCCCTTCTCAGCTCCAAGTGTCCAAATCTGAACAGCTGGTCTGGGCTCTGAGTGGAAGCTGAGGTGGTCATGTGCCTGGGCCTCCAGACTGATCCACTCCACTCCAAGTCCAAGTCCGAGTGTAAAACTCAGTCTCAGTCTCAGTCTCAGTCTCTAGCTTTGTCCACTCTCTCTCTCTCTCTCTCTCTCTCTCGCTCTCTCTCACGGTGCAACCTCAGCTCCGCCCACTGCTCCCAGAGTCCAGATCCATATTTCACTTTCTCTTGTATTGTTTGATTGTACACTCATAGTGACAGGGCGTCTTTTCCTTTATAAATGAGTTCCCAGTCATCCGATTGTACCTCAATAACTAGTTTATCCAGGGATTCCTCTCTTCTGACTCATTTGTAATGATATCCATCTGTTGTCTCTTTTAATCTTTCTGTGGTTTTTATTGGAAATAGTAAAAAAACAAACAGACATGAAATCACTGATATCATTGACTAATAAGCCCTTGTACGTTTTCTTCATTTGACTTTTATTTGCTGATTGTTTCATCTGAATGTTTAATCTGTTCCACCTCTTTAAGCTACATCAATAACCAATGTAATACGCCCCCTGGATTTGGTCACCACAGTCACACGGTCAAAGAGCAAGTCAGCCTCGCTGCTGGCCCCTGCTGGCCGCGCCCCGTCACTATCTGTCAAATCCTGTTACAGAGTGCTCTGATGTCTGTGGGAAAAAAACTTGAAACTGAGCAAGATGACTATTGCAGCAACACGTCATCAGTAGGATAAAACTAAGCTGTCTCTTGATGGTCTACGACAGGGTGTCCAAACTGGGTCAGAGAGTGCTGGTGTCCTGCATGTTTTAGTTCTCTGCCTGCTTCATCATACCTGAATCTAATGATGACGTCATCACCAAGGTTGTGAAAAAGAACAATAATGAGCCTTTCATCACAAAGTGGATGGGAGAGGCACCGGATGGAGATCAACGGAGATCAAAGCCGGAGGAAATCTTGGATCTGAGCATCTCCATGGCAAAAGGCCCTGATCTCCTTTGATCTGATAGGAGATCAGCACTGGAGCCATGGAGACGCTCAGATCAAAGGAAATCAGCTTTGTAGAGTTGTAATGTGCTCGTACTCATCCTTACATTTTTCTAGAAATTTGTCTTCAATCACCTTTTCTCTATTTACACTCTCTACTTGAACCTTTACCTGTTTATTTATTTCATATTTTCCAAATATCATGATTTTTGTTTGACCTAGATTTAATGAATTAGATTTCATTTCTCTGAATGTATCTAGTATGTCGTTGAAGAGTTTTTCTAGGATTTGGGAGAATTGTGGGTCTGTAGTTTGTGAAGTGTGTCTGTTTTCAATAACGGTATCCTTACTGGAAGCCTGTTGAATGATACTATGTAGAACCTTCTATGTACTGCTGACATGGTCTTTATTGTTTTCTGGTACTTTCTTAAAAGAATTCTTCTAACATTTTCTCATCATATGAGTGAACTTTGTTTTACATTTCTTGGATTTATTTTCCATCTCCTTCGTTCATCATTTATTGGATTCTCTATGTCATGTATTCTTCTCCTTGGATGCATTTTTTAAGCCCTTTGTCATCCATTAAACATCTTTATATTCCACTTTTTCTCGTATTTATAAATGAGTTCCCAGTCATCTGATTGTACCTCAATAACTAGTTTTTCCAGGGACTGCTCTGTTTTGACTCATTTGTGTTGACATCTATCTGTTGTCTGTTTTAATGTTTCTGTGTTTTTTATTGTAAATAGTAAAAAAACTAAAACAAACAGACATGAAATCACTGATATCATTGACTAATACATCACTTACTTTGATATTATCTATAACATGTGTAAATAAATTATGACCCTCCAAACGACCCCCAGGAGGCCCGGCTGTTGTGTGTGTGTGTGTGTGTGTGTTTGGGCCTGGTTATAGGAGAAGTGAGGATGGAGCAGCCATTTACTGGTAAAACTAACTCACTAACATCTTGGTGAAAATAGAATATATGTTTTTTTCAAATTAAAGTGACAATGAAAGTGAGAACAGGAGTTCCCCCCTCACCTCCAGAGTGAACATAAGTCATGTCTGTATATTACATCCATCATCCATCCATCCATCCATCCATCCATCCATCCATCATCCATCATCCATGATGTGATCCAGCAAACATGTCCAAGCAGTAGTGTTGTGTTGTTGCTTCTCATTGTCAATAGAACCATGAGAAAGTATGAGAGTGACTGATACGCTTGTATGATCACTGGACCTTTTGAAAGCAGTCAGACTCTCATACTGTACCAGTAGCATCTGTGTCATTCACAACCCGTCTCCATCTTAACTGGACTTTCTGTGTACACATATGATTTTGTGTTTTCATCTGTGGACTGGTGACTAGTGAGTGTGTTGCCTTCAGTGGCAAAGGGAAATAAAACCTCTGCATGAAGAGGAATCATGGAGCCTCCCCCTTCTCAGCTCCAAGTGTCCAAATCTGAACAGCTGGTCTGGGCTCTGAGTGGAAGCTGAGGTGGTCATGTGCCTGGGCCTCCAGACTGATCCACTCCACTCCAAGTCCAAGTCCGAGTGTAAAACTCAGTCTCAGTCTCAGTCTCAGTCTCAGTCTCTAGCTTTGTCCACTCTCTCTCTCTCTCTCTCTCTCTCTCGCTCTCTCTCACGGTGCAACCTCAGCTCCGCCCACTGCTCCCAGAGTCCAGATCCATATTTCACTTTCTCTTGTATTGTTTGATTGTACACTCATAGTGACAGGGCGTCTTTTCCTTTATAAATGAGTTCCCAGTCATCCGATTGTACCTCAATAACTAGTTTATCCAGGGATTCCTCTCTTCTGACTCATTTGTAATGATATCCATCTGTTGTCTCTTTTAATCTTTCTGTGGTTTTTATTGGAAATAGTAAAAAAACAAACAGACATGAAATCACTGATATCATTGACTAATAAGCCCTTGTACGTTTTCTTCATTTGACTTTTATTTGCTGATTGTTTCATCTGAATGTTTAATCTGTTCCACCTCTTTAAGCTACATCAATAACCAATGTAATACGCCCCCTGGATTTGGTCACCACAGTCACACGGTCAAAGAGCAAGTCAGCCTCGCTGCTGGCCCCTGCTGGCCGCGCCCCGTCACTATCTGTCAAATCCTGTTACAGAGTGCTCTGATGTCTGTGGGAAAAAAACTTGAAACTGAGCAAGATGACTATTGCAGCAACACGTCATCAGTAGGATAAAACTAAGCTGTCTCTTGATGGTCTACGACAGGGTGTCCAAACTGGGTCAGAGAGTGCTGGTGTCCTGCATGTTTTAGTTCTCTGCCTGCTTCATCATACCTGAATCTAATGATGACGTCATCACCAAGGTTGTGAAAAAGAACAATAATGAGCCTTTCATCACAAAGTGGATGGGAGAGGCACCGGATGGAGATCAACGGAGATCAAAGCCGGAGGAAATCTTGGATCTGAGCATCTCCATGGCAAAAGGCCCTGATCTCCTTTGATCTGATAGGAGATCAGCACTGGAGCCATGGAGACGCTCAGATCAAAGGAAATCAGCTTTGTAGAGTTGTAATGTGCTCGTACTCATCCTTACATTTTTCTAGAAATTTGTCTTCAATCACCTTTTCTCTATTTACACTCTCTACTTGAACCTTTACCTGTTTATTTATTTCATATTTTCCAAATATCATGATTTTTGTTTGACCTAGATTTAATGAATTAGATTTCATTTCTCTGAATGTATCTAGTATGTCGTTGAAGAGTTTTTCTAGGATTTGGGAGAATTGTGGGTCTGTAGTTTGTGAAGTGTGTCTGTTTTCAATAACGGTATCCTTACTGGAAGCCTGTTGAATGATACTATGTAGAACCTTCTATGTACTGCTGACATGGTCTTTATTGTTTTCTGGTACTTTCTTAAAAGAATTCTTCTAACATTTTCTCATCATATGAGTGAACTTTGTTTTACATTTCTTGGATTTATTTTCCATCTCCTTCGTTCATCATTTATTGGATTCTCTATGTCATGTATTCTTCTCCTTGGATGCATTTTTTAAGCCCTTTGTCATCCATTAAACATCTTTATATTCCACTTTTTCTCGTATTTATAAATGAGTTCCCAGTCATCTGATTGTACCTCAATAACTAGTTTTTCCAGGGACTGCTCTGTTTTGACTCATTTGTGTTGACATCTATCTGTTGTCTGTTTTAATGTTTCTGTGTTTTTTATTGTAAATAGTAAAAAAACTAAAACAAACAGACATGAAATCACTGATATCATTGACTAATACATCACTTACTTTGATATTATCTATAACATGTGTAAATAAATTATGACCCTCCAAACGACCCCCAGGAGGCCCGGCTGTTGTGTGTGTGTGTGTGTGTGTGTTTGGGCCTGGTTATAGGAGAAGTGAGGATGGAGCAGCCATTTACTGGTAAAACTAACTCACTAACATCTTGGTGAAAATAGAATATATGTTTTTTTCAAATTAAAGTGACAATGAAAGTGAGAACAGGAGTTCCCCCCTCACCTCCAGAGTGAACATAAGTCATGTCTGTATATTACATCCATCATCCATCCATCCATCCATCCATCCATCCATCATCCATCATCCATGATGTGATCCAGCAAACATGTCCAAGCAGTAGTGTTGTGTTGTTGCTTCTCATTGTCAATAGAACCATGAGAAAGTATGAGAGTGACTGATACGCTTGTATGATCACTGGACCTTTTGAAAGCAGTCAGACTCTCATACTGTACCAGTAGCATCTGTGTCATTCACAACCCGTCTCCATCTTAACTGGACTTTCTGTGTACACATATGATTTTGTGTTTTCATCTGTGGACTGGTGACTAGTGAGTGTGTTGCCTTCAGTGGCAAAGGGAAATAAAACCTCTGCATGAAGAGGAATCATGGAGCCTCCCCCTTCTCAGCTCCAAGTGTCCAAATCTGAACAGCTGGTCTGGGCTCTGAGTGGAAGCTGAGGTGGTCATGTGCCTGGGCCTCCAGACTGATCCACTCCACTCCAAGTCCAAGTCCGAGTGTAAAACTCAGTCTCAGTCTCAGTCTCAGTCTCAGTCTCTAGCTTTGTCCACTCTCTCTCTCTCTCTCTCTCTCTCTCGCTCTCTCTCACGGTGCAACCTCAGCTCCGCCCACTGCTCCCAGAGTCCAGATCCATATTTCACTTTCTCTTGTATTGTTTGATTGTACACTCATAGTGACAGGGCGTCTTTTCCTTTATAAATGAGTTCCCAGTCATCCGATTGTACCTCAATAACTAGTTTATCCAGGGATTCCTCTCTTCTGACTCATTTGTAATGATATCCATCTGTTGTCTCTTTTAATCTTTCTGTGGTTTTTATTGGAAATAGTAAAAAAACAAACAGACATGAAATCACTGATATCATTGACTAATAAGCCCTTGTACGTTTTCTTCATTTGACTTTTATTTGCTGATTGTTTCATCTGAATGTTTAATCTGTTCCACCTCTTTAAGCTACATCAATAACCAATGTAATACGCCCCCTGGATTTGGTCACCACAGTCACACGGTCAAAGAGCAAGTCAGCCTCGCTGCTGGCCCCTGCTGGCCGCGCCCCGTCACTATCTGTCAAATCCTGTTACAGAGTGCTCTGATGTCTGTGGGAAAAAAACTTGAAACTGAGCAAGATGACTATTGCAGCAACACGTCATCAGTAGGATAAAACTAAGCTGTCTCTTGATGGTCTACGACAGGGTGTCCAAACTGGGTCAGAGAGTGCTGGTGTCCTGCATGTTTTAGTTCTCTGCCTGCTTCATCATACCTGAATCTAATGATGACGTCATCACCAAGGTTGTGAAAAAGAACAATAATGAGCCTTTCATCACAAAGTGGATGGGAGAGGCACCGGATGGAGATCAACGGAGATCAAAGCCGGAGGAAATCTTGGATCTGAGCATCTCCATGGCAAAAGGCCCTGATCTCCTTTGATCTGATAGGAGATCAGCACTGGAGCCATGGAGACGCTCAGATCAAAGGAAATCAGCTTTGTAGAGTTGTAATGTGCTCGTACTCATCCTTACATTTTTCTAGAAATTTGTCTTCAATCACCTTTTCTCTATTTACACTCTCTACTTGAACCTTTACCTGTTTATTTATTTCATATTTTCCAAATATCATGATTTTTGTTTGACCTAGATTTAATGAATTAGATTTCATTTCTCTGAATGTATCTAGTATGTCGTTGAAGAGTTTTTCTAGGATTTGGGAGAATTGTGGGTCTGTAGTTTGTGAAGTGTGTCTGTTTTCAATAACGGTATCCTTACTGGAAGCCTGTTGAATGATACTATGTAGAACCTTCTATGTACTGCTGACATGGTCTTTATTGTTTTCTGGTACTTTCTTAAAAGAATTCTTCTAACATTTTCTCATCATATGAGTGAACTTTGTTTTACATTTCTTGGATTTATTTTCCATCTCCTTCGTTCATCATTTATTGGATTCTCTATGTCATGTATTCTTCTCCTTGGATGCATTTTTTAAGCCCTTTGTCATCCATTAAACATCTTTATATTCCACTTTTTCTCGTATTTATAAATGAGTTCCCAGTCATCTGATTGTACCTCAATAACTAGTTTTTCCAGGGACTGCTCTGTTTTGACTCATTTGTGTTGACATCTATCTGTTGTCTGTTTTAATGTTTCTGTGTTTTTTATTGTAAATAGTAAAAAAACTAAAACAAACAGACATGAAATCACTGATATCATTGACTAATACATCACTTACTTTGATATTATCTATAACATGTGTAAATAAATTATGACCCTCCAAACGACCCCCAGGAGGCCCGGCTGTGTGTGTGTGTGTGTGTGTGTGTGTGTGTGTGTGTGGGGGGGTGTGTGTGGGGGGGTGTGTGTGTGTTTGGGCCTGGTTATAGGAGAAGTGAGGATGGAGCAGCCATTTACTGGTAAAACTAACTCACTAACATCTTGGTGAAAATAGAATATATGTTTTTTTCAAATTAAAGTGACAATGAAAGTGAGAACAGGAGTTCCCCCCTCACCTCCAGAGTGAACATAAGTCATAACTGTATATTACATCCATCATCCATCCATCCATCCATCCATCCATCCATCCATCCATCATCCATCATCCATGATGTGATCCAGCAAACATGTCCAAGCAGTAGTGTTGTGTTGTTGCTTCTCATTGTCAATAGAACCATGAGAAAGTATGAGAGTGACTGATACGCTTGTATGATCACTGGACCTTTTGAAAGCAGTCAGACTCTCATACTGTACCAGTAGCATCTGTGTCATTCACAACCCGTCTCCATCTTAACTGGACTTTCTGTGTACACATATGATTTTGTGTTTTCATCTGTGGACTGGTGACTAGTGAGTGTGTTGCCTTCAGTGGCAAAGGGAAATAAAACCTCTGCATGAAGAGGAATCATGGAGCCTCCCCCTTCTCAGCTCCAAGTGTCCAAATCTGAACAGCTGGTCTGGGCTCTGAGTGGAAGCTGAGGTGGTCATGTGCCTGGGCCTCCAGACTGATCCACTCCACTCCAAGTCCAAGTCCGAGTGTAAAACTCAGTCTCAGTCTCAGTCTCAGTCTCTAGCTTTGTCCACTCTCTCTCTCTCTCTCTCTCTCTCTCGCTCTCTCTCACGGTGCAACCTCAGCTCCGCCCACTGCTCCCAGAGTCCAGATCCATATTTCACTTTCTCTTGTATTGTTTGATTGTACACTCATAGTGACAGGGCGTCTTTTCCTTTATAAATGAGTTCCCAGTCATCCGATTGTACCTCAATAACTAGTTTATCCAGGGATTCCTCTCTTCTGACTCATTTGTAATGATATTCATCTGTTGTCTCTTTTAATCTTTCTGTGGTTTTTATTGGAAATAGTAAAAAAACAAACAGACATGAAATCACTGATATCATTGACTAATAAGCCCTTGTACGTTTTCTTCATTTGACTTTTATTTGCTGATTGTTTCATCTGAATGTTTAATCTGTTCCACCTCTTTAAGCTACATCAATAACCAATGTAATACGCCCCCTGGATTTGGTCACCACAGTCACACGGTCAAAGAGCAAGTCAGCCTCGCTGCTGGCCCCTGCTGGCCGCGCCCCGTCACTATCTGTCAAATCCTGTTACAGAGTGCTCTGATGTCTGTGGGAAAAAACTTGAAACTGAGCAAGATGACTATTGCAGCAACACGTCATCAGTAGGATAAAACTAAGCTGTCTCTTGATGGTCTACGACAGGGTGTCCAAACTGGGTCAGAGAGTGCTGGTGTCCTGCATGTTTTAGTTCTCTGCCTGCTTCATCATACCTGAATCTAATGATGACGTCATCACCAAGGTTGTGAAAAAGAACAATAATGAGCCTTTCATCACAAAGTGGATGGGAGAGGCACCGGATGGAGATCAACGGAGATCAAAGCCGGAGGAAATCTTGGATCCGAGCATCTCCATGGCAAAAGGCCCTGATCTCCTTTGATCTGATAGGAGATCAGCACTGGAGCCATGGAGACGCTCAGATCAAAGGAAATCAGCTTTGTAGAGTTGTAATGTGCTCGTACTCATCCTTACATTTTTCTAGAAATTTGTCTTCAATCACCTTTTCTCTATTTACACTCTCTACTTGAACCTTTACCTGTTTATTTATTTCATATTTTCCAAATATCATGATTTTTGTTTGACCTAGATTTAATGAATTAGATTTCATTTCTCTGAATGTATCTAGTATGTCGTTGAAGAGTTTTTCTAGGATTTGGGAGAATTGTGGGTCTGTAGTTTGTGAAGTGTGTCTGTTTTCAATAACGGTATCCTTACTGGAAGCCTGTTGAATGATACTATGTAGAACCTTCTATGTACTGCTGACATGGTCTTTATTGTTTTCTGGTACTTTCTTAAAAGAATTCTTCTAACATTTTCTCATCATATGAGTGAACTTTGTTTTACATTTCTTGGATTTATTTTCCATCTCCTTCGTTCATCATTTATTGGATTCTCTATGTCATGTATTCTTCTCCTTGGATGCATTTTTTAAGCCCTTTGTCATCCATTAAACATCTTTATATTCCACTTTTTCTCGTATTTATAAATGAGTTCCCAGTCATCTGATTGTACCTCAATAACTAGTTTTTCCAGGGACTGCTCTGTTTTGACTCATTTGTGTTGACATCTATCTGTTGTCTGTTTTAATGTTTCTGTGTTTTTTATTGTAAATAGTAAAAAAACTAAAACAAACAGACATGAAATCACTGATATCATTGACTAATACATCACTTACTTTGATATTATCTATAACATGTGTAAATAAATTATGACCCTCCAAACGACCCCCAGGAGGCCCGGCTGTTGTGTGTGTGTGTGTGTGTGTGTGTGTGGGGGTGTGTGTGTGTTTGGGCCTGGTTATAGGAGAAGTGAGGATGGAGCAGCCATTTACTGGTAAAACTAACTCACTAACATCTTGGTGAAAATAGAATATATGTTTTTTTCAAATTAAAGTGACAATGAAAGTGAGAACAGGAGTTCCCCCCTCACCTCCAGAGTGAACATAAGTCATGTCTGTATATTACATCCATCATCCATCCATCCATCCATCCATCCATCCATCATCCATCATCCATGATGTGATCCAGCAAACATGTCCAAGCAGTAGTGTTGTGTTGTTGCTTCTCATTGTCAATAGAACCATGAGAAAGTATGAGAGTGACTGATACGCTTGTATGATCACTGGACCTTTTGAAAGCAGTCAGACTCTCATACTGTACCAGTAGCATCTGTGTCATTCACAACCCGTCTCCATCTTAACTGGACTTTCTGTGTACACATATGATTTTGTGTTTTCATCTGTGGACTGGTGACTAGTGAGTGTGTTGCCTTCAGTGGCAAAGGGAAATAAAACCTCTGCATGAAGAGGAATCATGGAGCCTCCCCCTTCTCAGCTCCAAGTGTCCAAATCTGAACAGCTGGTCTGGGCTCTGAGTGGAAGCTGAGGTGGTCATGTGCCTGGGCCTCCAGACTGATCCACTCCACTCCAAGTCCAAGTCCGAGTGTAAAACTCAGTCTCAGTCTCAGTCTCAGTCTCTAGCTTTGTCCACTCTCTCTCTCTCTCTCTCTCTCTCTCGCTCTCTCTCACGGTGCAACCTCAGCTCCGCCCACTGCTCCCAGAGTCCAGATCCATATTTCACTTTCTCTTGTATTGTTTGATTGTACACTCATAGTGACAGGGCGTCTTTTCCTTTATAAATGAGTTCCCAGTCATCCGATTGTACCTCAATAACTAGTTTATCCAGGGATTCCTCTCTTCTGACTCATTTGTAATGATATCCATCTGTTGTCTCTTTTAATCTTTCTGTGGTTTTTATTGGAAATAGTAAAAAAACAAACAGACATGAAATCACTGATATCATTGACTAATAAGCCCTTGTACGTTTTCTTCATTTGACTTTTATTTGCTGATTGTTTCATCTGAATGTTTAATCTGTTCCACCTCTTTAAGCTACATCAATAACCAATGTAATACGCCCCCTGGATTTGGTCACCACAGTCACACGGTCAAAGAGCAAGTCAGCCTCGCTGCTGGCCCCTGCTGGCCGCGCCCCGTCACTATCTGTCAAATCCTGTTACAGAGTGCTCTGATGTCTGTGGGAAAAAACTTGAAACTGAGCAAGATGACTATTGCAGCAACACGTCATCAGTAGGATAAAACTAAGCTGTCTCTTGATGGTCTACGACAGGGTGTCCAAACTGGGTCAGAGAGTGCTGGTGTCCTGCATGTTTTAGTTCTCTGCCTGCTTCATCATACCTGAATCTAATGATGACGTCATCACCAAGGTTGTGAAAAAGAACAATAATGAGCCTTTCATCACAAAGTGGATGGGAGAGGCACCGGATGGAGATCAACGGAGATCAAAGCCGGAGGAAATCTTGGATCTGAGCATCTCCATGGCAAAAGGCCCTGATCTCCTTTGATCTGATAGGAGATCAGCACTGGAGCCATGGAGACGCTCAGATCAAAGGAAATCAGCTTTGTAGAGTTGTAATGTGCTCGTACTCATCCTTACATTTTTCTAGAAATTTGTCTTCAATCACCTTTTCTCTATTTACACTCTCTACTTGAACCTTTACCTGTTTATTTATTTCATATTTTCCAAATATCATGATTTTTGTTTGACCTAGATTTAATGAATTAGATTTCATTTCTCTGAATGTATCTAGTATGTCGTTGAAGAGTTTTTCTAGGATTTGGGAGAATTGTGGGTCTGTAGTTTGTGAAGTGTGTCTGTTTTCAATAACGGTATCCTTACTGGAAGCCTGTTGAATGATACTATGTAGAACCTTCTATGTACTGCTGACATGGTCTTTATTGTTTTCTGGTACTTTCTTAAAAGAATTCTTCTAACATTTTCTCATCATATGAGTGAACTTTGTTTTACATTTCTTGGATTTATTTTCCATCTCCTTCGTTCATCATTTATTGGATTCTCTATGTCATGTATTCTTCTCCTTGGATGCATTTTTTAAGCCCTTTGTCATCCATTAAACATCTTTATATTCCACTTTTTCTCGTATTTATAAATGAGTTCCCAGTCATCTGATTGTACCTCAATAACTAGTTTTTCCAGGGACTGCTCTGTTTTGACTCATTTGTGTTGACATCTATCTGTTGTCTGTTTTAATGTTTCTGTGTTTTTTATTGTAAATAGTAAAAAAACTAAAACAAACAGACATGAAATCACTGATATCATTGACTAATACATCACTTACTTTGATATTATCTATAACATGTGTAAATAAATTATGACCCTCCAAACGACCCCCAGGAGGCCCGGCTGTTGTGTGTGTGTGTGTGTGTGTGTTTGGGCCTGGTTATAGGAGAAGTGAGGATGGAGCAGCCATTTACTGGTAAAACTAACTCACTAACATCTTGGTGAAAATAGAATATATGTTTTTTTCAAATTAAAGTGACAATGAAAGTGAGAACAGGAGTTCCCCCCTCACCTCCAGAGTGAACATAAGTCATGTCTGTATATTACATCCATCATCCATCCATCCATCCATCCATCCATCCATCATCCATCATCCATGATGTGATCCAGCAAACATGTCCAAGCAGTAGTGTTGTGTTGTTGCTTCTCATTGTCAATAGAACCATGAGAAAGTATGAGAGTGACTGATACGCTTGTATGATCACTGGACCTTTTGAAAGCAGTCAGACTCTCATACTGTACCAGTAGCATCTGTGTCATTCACAACCCGTCTCCATCTTAACTGGACTTTCTGTGTACACATATGATTTTGTGTTTTCATCTGTGGACTGGTGACTAGTGAGTGTGTTGCCTTCAGTGGCAAAGGGAAATAAAACCTCTGCATGAAGAGGAATCATGGAGCCTCCCCCTTCTCAGCTCCAAGTGTCCAAATCTGAACAGCTGGTCTGGGCTCTGAGTGGAAGCTGAGGTGGTCATGTGCCTGGGCCTCCAGACTGATCCACTCCACTCCAAGTCCAAGTCCGAGTGTAAAACTCAGTCTCAGTCTCAGTCTCAGTCTCTAGCTTTGTCCACTCTCTCTCTCTCTCTCTCTCTCTCTCGCTCTCTCTCACGGTGCAACCTCAGCTCCGCCCACTGCTCCCAGAGTCCAGATCCATATTTCACTTTCTCTTGTATTGTTTGATTGTACACTCATAGTGACAGGGCGTCTTTTCCTTTATAAATGAGTTCCCAGTCATCCGATTGTACCTCAATAACTAGTTTATCCAGGGATTCCTCTCTTCTGACTCATTTGTAATGATATCCATCTGTTGTCTCTTTTAATCTTTCTGTGGTTTTTATTGGAAATAGTAAAAAAACAAACAGACATGAAATCACTGATATCATTGACTAATAAGCCCTTGTACGTTTTCTTCATTTGACTTTTATTTGCTGATTGTTTCATCTGAATGTTTAATCTGTTCCACCTCTTTAAGCTACATCAATAACCAATGTAATACGCCCCCTGGATTTGGTCACCACAGTCACACGGTCAAAGAGCAAGTCAGCCTCGCTGCTGGCCCCTGCTGGCCGCGCCCCGTCACTATCTGTCAAATCCTGTTACAGAGTGCTCTGATGTCTGTGGGAAAAAAACTTGAAACTGAGCAAGATGACTATTGCAGCAACACGTCATCAGTAGGATAAAACTAAGCTGTCTCTTGATGGTCTACGACAGGGTGTCCAAACTGGGTCAGAGAGTGCTGGTGTCCTGCATGTTTTAGTTCTCTGCCTGCTTCATCATACCTGAATCTAATGATGACGTCATCACCAAGGTTGTGAAAAAGAACAATAATGAGCCTTTCATCACAAAGTGGATGGGAGAGGCACCGGATGGAGATCAACGGAGATCAAAGCCGGAGGAAATCTTGGATCTGAGCATCTCCATGGCAAAAGGCCCTGATCTCCTTTGATCTGATAGGAGATCAGCACTGGAGCCATGGAGACGCTCAGATCAAAGGAAATCAGCTTTGTAGAGTTGTAATGTGCTCGTACTCATCCTTACATTTTTCTAGAAATTTGTCTTCAATCACCTTTTCTCTATTTACACTCTCTACTTGAACCTTTACCTGTTTATTTATTTCATATTTTCCAAATATCATGATTTTTGTTTGACCTAGATTTAATGAATTAGATTTCATTTCTCTGAATGTATCTAGTATGTCGTTGAAGAGTTTTTCTAGGATTTGGGAGAATTGTGGGTCTGTAGTTTGTGAAGTGTGTCTGTTTTCAATAACGGTATCCTTACTGGAAGCCTGTTGAATGATACTATGTAGAACCTTCTATGTACTGCTGACATGGTCTTTATTGTTTTCTGGTACTTTCTTAAAAGAATTCTTCTAACATTTTCTCATCATATGAGTGAACTTTGTTTTACATTTCTTGGATTTATTTTCCATCTCCTTCGTTCATCATTTATTGGATTCTCTATGTCATGTATTCTTCTCCTTGGATGCATTTTTTAAGCCCTTTGTCATCCATTAAACATCTTTATATTCCACTTTTTCTCGTATTTATAAATGAGTTCCCAGTCATCTGATTGTACCTCAATAACTAGTTTTTCCAGGGACTGCTCTGTTTTGACTCATTTGTGTTGACATCTATCTGTTGTCTGTTTTAATGTTTCTGTGTTTTTTATTGTAAATAGTAAAAAAACTAAAACAAACAGACATGAAATCACTGATATCATTGACTAATACATCACTTACTTTGATATTATCTATAACATGTGTAAATAAATTATGACCCTCCAAACGACCCCCAGGAGGCCCGGCTGTGTGTGTGTGTGTGTGTGTGTGTGTGTGTGTGTGTGTGTGTGTGTGTGTGTGTGTGTGGGGGGGTGTGTGTGTGTTTGGGCCTGGTTATAGGAGAAGTGAGGATGGAGCAGCCATTTACTGGTAAAACTAACTCACTAACATCTTGGTGAAAATAGAATATATGTTTTTTTCAAATTAAAGTGACAATGAAAGTGAGAACAGGAGTTCCCCCCTCACCTCCAGAGTGAACATAAGTCATAACTGTATATTACATCCATCATCCATCCATCCATCCATCCATCCATCCATCCATCCATCATCCATCATCCATGATGTGATCCAGCAAACATGTCCAAGCAGTAGTGTTGTGTTGTTGCTTCTCATTGTCAATAGAACCATGAGAAAGTATGAGAGTGACTGATACGCTTGTATGATCACTGGACCTTTTGAAAGCAGTCAGACTCTCATACTGTACCAGTAGCATCTGTGTCATTCACAACCCGTCTCCATCTTAACTGGACTTTCTGTGTACACATATGATTTTGTGTTTTCATCTGTGGACTGGTGACTAGTGAGTGTGTTGCCTTCAGTGGCAAAGGGAAATAAAACCTCTGCATGAAGAGGAATCATGGAGCCTCCCCCTTCTCAGCTCCAAGTGTCCAAATCTGAACAGCTGGTCTGGGCTCTGAGTGGAAGCTGAGGTGGTCATGTGCCTGGGTCTCCAGACTGATCCACTCCACTCCAAGTCCAAGTCCGAGTGTAAAACTCAGTCTCAGTCTCAGTCTCAGTCTCTAGCTTTGTCCACTCTCTCTCTCTCTCTCTCTCTCTCTCGTTCTCTCTCACGGTGCAACCTCAGCTCCGCCCACTGCTCCCAGAGTCCAGATCCATATTTCACTTTCTCTTGTATTGTTTGATTGTACACTCATAGTGACAGGGCGTCTTTTCCTTTATAAATGAGTTCCCAGTCATCCGATTGTACCTCAATAACTAGTTTATCCAGGGATTCCTCTCTTCTGACTCATTTGTAATGATATCCATCTGTTGTCTCTTTTAATCTTTCTGTGGTTTTTATTGGAAATAGTAAAAAAACAAACAGACATGAAATCACTGATATCATTGACTAATAAGCCCTTGTACGTTTTCTTCATTTGACTTTTATTTGCTGATTGTTTCATCTGAATGTTTAATCTGTTCCACCTCTTTAAGCTACATCAATAACCAATGTAATACGCCCCCTGGATTTGGTCACCACAGTCACACGGTCAAAGAGCAAGTCAGCCTCGCTGCTGGCCCCTGCTGGCCGCGCCCCGTCACTATCTGTCAAATCCTGTTACAGAGTGCTCTGATGTCTGTGGGAAAAAACTTGAAACTGAGCAAGATGACTATTGCAGCAACACGTCATCAGTAGGATAAAACTAAGCTGTCTCTTGATGGTCTACGACAGGGTGTCCAAACTGGGTCAGAGAGTGCTGGTGTCCTGCATGTTTTAGTTCTCTGCCTGCTTCATCATACCTGAATCTAATGATGACGTCATCACCAAGGTTGTGAAAAAGAACAATAATGAGCCTTTCATCACAAAGTGGATGGGAGAGGCACCGGATGGAGATCAACGGAGATCAAAGCCGGAGGAAATCTTGGATCCGAGCATCTCCATGGCAAAAGGCCCTGATCTCCTTTGATCTGATAGGAGATCAGCACTGGAGCCATGGAGACGCTCAGATCAAAGGAAATCAGCTTTGTAGAGTTGTAATGTGCTCGTACTCATCCTTACATTTTTCTAGAAATTTGTCTTCAATCACCTTTTCTCTATTTACACTCTCTACTTGAACCTTTACCTGTTTATTTATTTCATATTTTCCAAATATCATGATTTTTGTTTGACCTAGATTTAATGAATTAGATTTCATTTCTCTGAATGTATCTAGTATGTCGTTGAAGAGTTTTTCTAGGATTTGGGAGAATTGTGGGTCTGTAGTTTGTGAAGTGTGTCTGTTTTCAATAACGGTATCCTTACTGGAAGCCTGTTGAATGATACTATGTAGAACCTTCTATGTACTGCTGACATGGTCTTTATTGTTTTCTGGTACTTTCTTAAAAGAATTCTTCTAACATTTTCTCATCATATGAGTGAACTTTGTTTTACATTTCTTGGATTTATTTTCCATCTCCTTCGTTCATCATTTATTGGATTCTCTATGTCATGTATTCTTCTCCTTGGATGCATTTTTTAAGCCCTTTGTCATCCATTAAACATCTTTATATTTCACTTTTTCTCGTATTTATAAATGAGTTCCCAGTCATCTGATTGTACCTCAATAACTAGTTTTTCCAGGGACTGCTCTGTTTTGACTCATTTGTGTTGACATCTATCTGTTGTCTGTTTTAATGTTTCTGTGGTTTTTATTGTAAATAGTAAAAAAACTAAAACAAACAGACATGAAATCACTGATATCATTGACTAATACATCACTTACTTTGATATTATCTATAACATGTGTAAATAAATTATGACCCTCCAAACGACCCCCAGGAGGCCCGGCTGTTGTGTGTGTGTGTGTGTGTGTGTTTGGGCCTGGTTATAGGAGAAGTGAGGATGGAGCAGCCATTTACTGGTAAAACTAACTCACTAACATCTTGGTGAAAATAGAATATATGTTTTTTTCAAATTAAAGTGACAATGAAAGTGAGAACAGGAGTTCCCCCCTCACCTCCAGAGTGAACATAAGTCATGTCTGTATATTACATCCATCATCCATCCATCCATCCATCCATCCATCCATCATCCATCATCCATGATGTGATCCAGCAAACATGTCCAAGCAGTAGTGTTGTGTTGTTGCTTCTCATTGTCAATAGAACCATGAGAAAGTATGAGAGTGACTGATACGCTTGTATGATCACTGGACCTTTTGAAAGCAGTCAGACTCTCATACTGTACCAGTAGCATCTGTGTCATTCACAACCCGTCTCCATCTTAACTGGACTTTCTGTGTACACATATGATTTTGTGTTTTCATCTGTGGACTGGTGACTAGTGAGTGTGTTGCCTTCAGTGGCAAAGGGAAATAAAACCTCTGCATGAAGAGGAATCATGGAGCCTCCCCCTTCTCAGCTCCAAGTGTCCAAATCTGAACAGCTGGTCTGGGCTCTGAGTGGAAGCTGAGGTGGTCATGTGCCTGGGCCTCCAGACTGATCCACTCCACTCCAAGTCCAAGTCCGAGTGTAAAACTCAGTCTCAGTCTCAGTCTCAGTCTCTAGCTTTGTCCACTCTCTCTCTCTCTCTCTCTCTCTCTCGCTCTCTCTCACGGTGCAACCTCAGCTCCGCCCACTGCTCCCAGAGTCCAGATCCATATTTCACTTTCTCTTGTATTGTTTGATTGTACACTCATAGTGACAGGGCGTCTTTTCCTTTATAAATGAGTTCCCAGTCATCCGATTGTACCTCAATAACTAGTTTATCCAGGGATTCCTCTCTTCTGACTCATTTGTAATGATATCCATCTGTTGTCTCTTTTAATCTTTCTGTGGTTTTTATTGGAAATAGTAAAAAAACAAACAGACATGAAATCACTGATATCATTGACTAATAAGCCCTTGTACGTTTTCTTCATTTGACTTTTATTTGCTGATTGTTTCATCTGAATGTTTAATCTGTTCCACCTCTTTAAGCTACATCAATAACCAATGTAATACGCCCCCTGGATTTGGTCACCACAGTCACACGGTCAAAGAGCAAGTCAGCCTCGCTGCTGGCCCCTGCTGGCCGCGCCCCGTCACTATCTGTCAAATCCTGTTACAGAGTGCTCTGATGTCTGTGGGAAAAAAACTTGAAACTGAGCAAGATGACTATTGCAGCAACACGTCATCAGTAGGATAAAACTAAGCTGTCTCTTGATGGTCTACGACAGGGTGTCCAAACTGGGTCAGAGAGTGCTGGTGTCCTGCATGTTTTAGTTCTCTGCCTGCTTCATCATACCTGAATCTAATGATGACGTCATCACCAAGGTTGTGAAAAAGAACAATAATGAGCCTTTCATCACAAAGTGGATGGGAGAGGCACCGGATGGAGATCAACGGAGATCAAAGCCGGAGGAAATCTTGGATCTGAGCATCTCCATGGCAAAAGGCCCTGATCTCCTTTGATCTGATAGGAGATCAGCACTGGAGCCATGGAGACGCTCAGATCAAAGGAAATCAGCTTTGTAGAGTTGTAATGTGCTCGTACTCATCCTTACATTTTTCTAGAAATTTGTCTTCAATCACCTTTTCTCTATTTACACTCTCTACTTGAACCTTTACCTGTTTATTTATTTCATATTTTCCAAATATCATGATTTTTGTTTGACCTAGATTTAATGAATTAGATTTCATTTCTCTGAATGTATCTAGTATGTCGTTGAAGAGTTTTTCTAGGATTTGGGAGAATTGTGGGTCTGTAGTTTGTGAAGTGTGTCTGTTTTCAATAACGGTATCCTTACTGGAAGCCTGTTGAATGATACTATGTAGAACCTTCTATGTACTGCTGACATGGTCTTTATTGTTTTCTGGTACTTTCTTAAAAGAATTCTTCTAACATTTTCTCATCATATGAGTGAACTTTGTTTTACATTTCTTGGATTTATTTTCCATCTCCTTCGTTCATCATTTATTGGATTCTCTATGTCATGTATTCTTCTCCTTGGATGCATTTTTTAAGCCCTTTGTCATCCATTAAACATCTTTATATTTCACTTTTTCTCGTATTTATAAATGAGTTCCCAGTCATCTGATTGTACCTCAATAACTAGTTTTTCCAGGGACTGCTCTGTTTTGACTCATTTGTGTTGACATCTATCTGTTGTCTGTTTTAATGTTTCTGTGTTTTTTATTGTAAATAGTAAAAAAACTAAAACAAACAGACATGAAATCACTGATATCATTGACTAATACATCACTTACTTTAATATTATCTATAACATGTGTAAATAAATTATGACCCTCCAAACGACCCCCAGGAGGCCCGGCTGTTGTGTGTGTGTGTGTGTGTGTGTGTGTGTGTGGGGGTGTGTGTGTGTTTGGGCCTGGTTATAGGAGAAGTGAGGATGGAGCAGCCATTTACTGGTAAAACTAACTCACTAACATCTTGGTGAAAATAGAATATATGTTTTTTTCAAATTAAAGTGACAATGAAAGTGAGAACAGGAGTTCCCCCCTCACCTCCAGAGTGAACATAAGTCATGTCTGTATATTACATCCATCATCCATCCATCCATCCATCCATCCATCCATCATCCATCATCCATGATGTGATCCAGCAAACATGTCCAAGCAGTAGTGTTGTGTTGTTGCTTCTCATTGTCAATAGAACCATGAGAAAGTATGAGAGTGACTGATACGCTTGTATGATCACTGGACCTTTTGAAAGCAGTCAGACTCTCATACTGTACCAGTAGCATCTGTGTCATTCACAACCCGTCTCCATCTTAACTGGACTTTCTGTGTACACATATGATTTTGTGTTTTCATCTGTGGACTGGTGACTAGTGAGTGTGTTGCCTTCAGTGGCAAAGGGAAATAAAACCTCTGCATGAAGAGGAATCATGGAGCCTCCCCCTTCTCAGCTCCAAGTGTCCAAATCTGAACAGCTGGTCTGGGCTCTGAGTGGAAGCTGAGGTGGTCATGTGCCTGGGCCTCCAGACTGATCCACTCCACTCCAAGTCCAAGTCCGAGTGTAAAACTCAGTCTCAGTCTCAGTCTCAGTCTCTAGCTTTGTCCACTCTCTCTCTCTCTCTCTCTCTCTCTCGCTCTCTCTCACGGTGCAACCTCAGCTCCGCCCACTGCTCCCAGAGTCCAGATCCATATTTCACTTTCTCTTGTATTGTTTGATTGTACACTCATAGTGACAGGGCGTCTTTTCCTTTATAAATGAGTTCCCAGTCATCCGATTGTACCTCAATAACTAGTTTATCCAGGGATTCCTCTCTTCTGACTCATTTGTAATGATATCCATCTGTTGTCTCTTTTAATCTTTCTGTGGTTTTTATTGGAAATAGTAAAAAAACAAACAGACATGAAATCACTGATATCATTGACTAATAAGCCCTTGTACGTTTTCTTCATTTGACTTTTATTTGCTGATTGTTTCATCTGAATGTTTAATCTGTTCCACCTCTTTAAGCTACATCAATAACCAATGTAATACGCCCCCTGGATTTGGTCACCACAGTCACACGGTCAAAGAGCAAGTCAGCCTCGCTGCTGGCCCCTGCTGGCCGCGCCCCGTCACTATCTGTCAAATCCTGTTACAGAGTGCTCTGATGTCTGTGGGAAAAAACTTGAAACTGAGCAAGATGACTATTGCAGCAACACGTCATCAGTAGGATAAAACTAAGCTGTCTCTTGATGGTCTACGACAGGGTGTCCAAACTGGGTCAGAGAGTGCTGGTGTCCTGCATGTTTTAGTTCTCTGCCTGCTTCATCATACCTGAATCTAATGATGACGTCATCACCAAGGTTGTGAAAAAGAACAATAATGAGCCTTTCATCACAAAGTGGATGGGAGAGGCACCGGATGGAGATCAACGGAGATCAAAGCCGGAGGAAATCTTGGATCCGAGCATCTCCATGGCAAAAGGCCCTGATCTCCTTTGATCTGATAGGAGATCAGCACTGGAGCCATGGAGACGCTCAGATCAAAGGAAATCAGCTTTGTAGAGTTGTAATGTGCTCGTACTCATCCTTACATTTTTCTAGAAATTTGTCTTCAATCACCTTTTCTCTATTTACACTCTCTACTTGAACCTTTACCTGTTTATTTATTTCATATTTTCCAAATATCATGATTTTTGTTTGACCTAGATTTAATGAATTAGATTTCATTTCTCTGAATGTATCTAGTATGTCGTTGAAGAGTTTTTCTAGGATTTGGGAGAATTGTGGGTCTGTAGTTTGTGAAGTGTGTCTGTTTTCAATAACGGTATCCTTACTGGAAGCCTGTTGAATGATACTATGTAGAACCTTCTATGTACTGCTGACATGGTCTTTATTGTTTTCTGGTACTTTCTTAAAAGAATTCTTCTAACATTTTCTCATCATATGAGTGAACTTTGTTTTACATTTCTTGGATTTATTTTCCATCTCCTTCGTTCATCATTTATTGGATTCTCTATGTCATGTATTCTTCTCCTTGGATGCATTTTTTAAGCCCTTTGTCATCCATTAAACATCTTTATATTCCACTTTTTCTCGTATTTATAAATGAGTTCCCAGTCATCTGATTGTACCTCAATAACTAGTTTTTCCAGGGACTGCTCTGTTTTGACTCATTTGTGTTGACATCTATCTGTTGTCTGTTTTAATGTTTCTGTGTTTTTTATTGTAAATAGTAAAAAAACTAAAACAAACAGACATGAAATCACTGATATCATTGACTAATACATCACTTACTTTGATATTATCTATAACATGTGTAAATAAATTATGACCCTCCAAACGACCCCCAGGAGGCCCGGCTGTTGTGTGTGTGTGTGTGTGTGGGGGGGGGTGGGGGGGGGGGGTGTGTGTGTTTGGGCCTGGTTATAGGAGAAGTGAGGATGGAGCAGCCATTTACTGGTAAAACTAACTCACTAACATCTTGGTGAAAATAGAATATATGTTTTTTTCAAATTAAAGTGACAATGAAAGTGAGAACAGGAGTTCCCCCCTCACCTCCAGAGTGAACATAAGTCATGTCTGTATATTACATCCATCATCCATCCATCCATCCATCCATCCATCCATCATCCATCATCCATGATGTGATCCAGCAAACATGTCCAAGCAGTAGTGTTGTGTTGTTGCTTCTCATTGTCAATAGAACCATGAGAAAGTATGAGAGTGACTGATACGCTTGTATGATCACTGGACCTTTTGAAAGCAGTCAGACTCTCATACTGTACCAGTAGCATCTGTGTCATTCACAACCCGTCTCCATCTTAACTGGACTTTCTGTGTACACATATGATTTTGTGTTTTCATCTGTGGACTGGTGACTAGTGAGTGTGTTGCCTTCAGTGGCAAAGGGAAATAAAACCTCTGCATGAAGAGGAATCATGGAGCCTCCCCCTTCTCAGCTCCAAGTGTCCAAATCTGAACAGCTGGTCTGGGCTCTGAGTGGAAGCTGAGGTGGTCATGTGCCTGGGCCTCCAGACTGATCCACTCCACTCCAAATCCAAGTCCGAGTGTAAAACTCAGTCTCAGTCTCAGTCTCAGTCTCTAGCTTTGTCCACTCTCTCTCTCTCTCTCTCTCTCTCTCTCTCTCTCTCGCTCTCTCTCACGGTGCAACCTCAGCTCCGCCCACTGCTCCCAGAGTCCAGATCCATATTTCACTTTCTCTTGTATTGTTTGATTGTACACTCATAGTGACAGGGCGTCTTTTCCTTTATAAATGAGTTCCCAGTCATCCGATTGTACCTCAATAACTAGTTTATCCAGGGATTCCTCTCTTCTGACTCATTTGTAATGATATCCATCTGTTGTCTCTTTTAATCTTTCTGTGGTTTTTATTGGAAATAGTAAAAAAACAAACAGACATGAAATCACTGATATCATTGACTAATAAGCCCTTGTACGTTTTCTTCATTTGACTTTTATTTGCTGATTGTTTCATCTGAATGTTTAATCTGTTCCACCTCTTTAAGCTACATCAATAACCAATGTAATACGCCCCCTGGATTTGGTCACCACAGTCACACGGTCAAAGAGCAAGTCAGCCTCGCTGCTGGCCCCTGCTGGCCGCGCCCCGTCACTATCTGTCAAATCCTGTTACAGAGTGCTCTGATGTCTGTGGGAAAAAACTTGAAACTGAGCAAGATGACTATTGCAGCAACACGTCATCAGTAGGATAAAACTAAGCTGTCTCTTGATGGTCTACGACAGGGTGTCCAAACTGGGTCAGAGAGTGCTGGTGTCCTGCATGTTTTAGTTCTCTGCCTGCTTCATCATACCTGAATCTAATGATGACGTCATCACCAAGGTTGTGAAAAAGAACAATAATGAGCCTTTCATCACAAAGTGGATGGGAGAGGCACCGGATGGAGATCAACGGAGATCAAAGCCGGAGGAAATCTTGGATCCGAGCATCTCCATGGCAAAAGGCCCTGATCTCCTTTGATCTGATAGGAGATCAGCACTGGAGCCATGGAGACGCTCAGATCAAAGGAAATCAGCTTTGTAGAGTTGTAATGTGCTCGTACTCATCCTTACATTTTTCTAGAAATTTGTCTTCAATCACCTTTTCTCTATTTACACTCTCTACTTGAACCTTTACCTGTTTATTTATTTCATATTTTCCAAATATCATGATTTTTGTTTGACCTAGATTTAATGAATTAGATTTCATTTCTCTGAATGTATCTAGTATGTCGTTGAAGAGTTTTTCTGGGATTTGGGAGAATTGTGGGTCTGTAGTTTGTGAAGTGTGTCTGTTTTCAATAACGGTATCCTTACTGGAAGCCTGTTGAATGATACTATGTAGAACCTTCTATGTACTGCTGACATGGTCTTTATTGTTTTCTGGTACTTTCTTAAAAGAATTCTTCTAACATTTTCTCATCATATGAGTGAACTTTGTTTTACATTTCTTGGATTTATTTTCCATCTCCTTCGTTCATCATTTATTGGATTCTCTATGTCATGTATTCTTCTCCTTGGATGCATTTTTTAAGCCCTTTGTCATCCATTAAACATCTTTATATTCCACTTTTTCTCGTATTTATAAATGAGTTCCCAGTCATCTGATTGTACCTCAATAACTAGTTTTTCCAGGGACTGCTCTGTTTTGACTCATTTGTGTTGACATCTATCTGTTGTCTGTTTTAATGTTTCTGTGTTTTTTATTGTAAATAGTAAAAAAACTAAAACAAACAGACATGAAATCACTGATATCATTGACTAATAGATCACTTACTTTGATATTATCTATAACATGTGTAAATAAATTATGACCCTCCAAACGACCCCCAGGAGGCCCGGCTGTTGTGTGTGTGTGTGTGTGTGTGTGTGTGTGTGTGTGTGTGTGTGTGTGGGGGGGGGGGGGTGTGTGTTTGGGCCTGGTTATAGGAGAAGTGAGGATGGAGCAGCCATTTACTGGTAAAACTAACTCACTAACATCTTGGTGAAAATAGAATATATGTTTTTTTCAAATTAAAGTGACAATGAAAGTGAGAACAGGAGTTCCCCCCTCACCTCCAGAGTGAACATAAGTCATGTCTGTATATTACATCCATCATCCATCCATCCATCCATCCATCATCCATCATCCATGATGTGATCCAGCAAACATGTCCAAGCAGTAGTGTTGTGTTGTTGCTTCTCATTGTCAATAGAACCATGAGAAAGTATGAGAGTGACTGATACGCTTGTATGATCACTGGACCTTTTGAAAGCAGTCAGACTCTCATACTGTACCAGTAGCATCTGTGTCATTCACAACCCGTCTCCATCTTAACTGGACTTTCTGTGTACACATATGATTTTGTGTTTTCATCTGTGGACTGGTGACTAGTGAGTGTGTTGCCTTCAGTGGCAAAGGGAAATAAAACCTCTGCATGAAGAGGAATCATGGAGCCTCCCCCTTCTCAGCTCCAAGTGTCCAAATCTGAACAGCTGGTCTGGGCTCTGAGTGGAAGCTGAGGTGGTCATGTGCCTGGGCCTCCAGACTGATCCACTCCACTCCAAGTCCAAGTCCGAGTGTAAAACTCAGTCTCAGTCTCAGTCTCTAGCTTTGTCCACTCTCTCTCTCTCTCTCTCTCTCTCTCTCTCTCGCTCTCTCTCACGGTGCAACCTCAGCTCCGCCCACTGCTCCCAGAGTCCAGATCCATATTTCACTTTCTCTTGTATTGTTTGATTGTACACTCATAGTGACAGGGCGTCTTTTCCTTTATAAATGAGTTCCCAGTCATCCGATTGTACCTCAATAACTAGTTTATCCAGGGATTCCTCTCTTCTGACTCATTTGTAATGATATCCATCTGTTGTCTCTTTTAATCTTTCTGTGGTTTTTATTGGAAATAGTAAAAAAACAAACAGACATGAAATCACTGATATCATTGACTAATAAGCCCTTGTACGTTTTCTTCATTTGACTTTTATTTGCTGATTGTTTCATCTGAATGTTTAATCTGTTCCACCTCTTTAAGCTACATCAATAACCAATGTAATACGCCCCCTGGATTTGGTCACCACAGTCACACGGTCAAAGAGCAAGTCAGCCTCGCTGCTGGCCCCTGCTGGCCGCGCCCCGTCACTATCTGTCAAATCCTGTTACAGAGTGCTCTGATGTCTGTGGGAAAAAAACTTGAAACTGAGCAAGATGACTATTGCAGCAACACGTCATCAGTAGGATAAAACTAAGCTGTCTCTTGATGGTCTACGACAGGGTGTCCAAACTGGGTCAGAGAGTGCTGGTGTCCTGCATGTTTTAGTTCTCTGCCTGCTTCATCATACCTGAATCTAATGATGACGTCATCACCAAGGTTGTGAAAAAGAACAATAATGAGCCTTTCATCACAAAGTGGATGGGAGAGGCACCGGATGGAGATCAACGGAGATCAAAGCCGGAGGAAATCTTGGATCTGAGCATCTCCATGGCAAAAGGCCCTGATCTCCTTTGATCTGATAGGAGATCAGCACTGGAGCCATGGAGACGCTCAGATCAAAGGAAATCAGCTTTGTAGAGTTGTAATGTGCTCGTACTCATCCTTACATTTTTCTAGAAATTTGTCTTCAATCACCTTTTCTCTATTTACACTCTCTACTTGAACCTTTACCTGTTTATTTATTTCATATTTTCCAAATATCATGATTTTTGTTTGACCTAGATTTAATGAATTAGATTTCATTTCTCTGAATGTATCTAGTATGTCGTTGAAGAGTTTTTCTAGGATTTGGGAGAATTGTGGGTCTGTAGTTTGTGAAGTGTGTCTGTTTTCAATAACGGTATCCTTACTGGAAGCCTGTTGAATGATACTATGTAGAACCTTCTATGTACTGCTGACATGGTCTTTATTGTTTTCTGGTACTTTCTTAAAAGAATTCTTCTAACATTTTCTCATCATATGAGTGAACTTTGTTTTACATTTCTTGGATTTATTTTCCATCTCCTTCGTTCATCATTTATTGGATTCTCTATGTCATGTATTCTTCTCCTTGGATGCATTTTTTAAGCCCTTTGTCATCCATTAAACATCTTTATATTCCACTTTTTCTCGTATTTATAAATGAGTTCCCAGTCATCTGATTGTACCTCAATAACTAGTTTTTCCAGGGACTGCTCTGTTTTGACTCATTTGTGTTGACATCTATCTGTTGTCTGTTTTAATGTTTCTGTGTTTTTTATTGTAAATAGTAAAAAAACTAAAACAAACAGACATGAAATCACTGATATCATTGACTAATACATCACTTACTTTGATATTATCTATAACATGTGTAAATAAATTATGACCCTCCAAACGACCCCCAGGAGGCCCGGCTGTTGTGTGTGTGTGTGTGTGTGTGTGTGTGTGTGGGGGGGTGGGGGGGGGGGGGGGGGGGGGGGGTGTGTGTTTGGGCCTGGTTATAGGAGAAGTGAGGATGGAGCAGCCATTTACTGGTAAAACTAACTCACTAACATCTTGGTGAAAATAGAATATATGTTTTTTTCAAATTAAAGTGACAATGAAAGTGAGAACAGGAGTTCCCCCCTCACCTCCAGAGTGAACATAAGTCATGTCTGTATATTACATCCATCATCCATCCATCCATCCATCCATCCATCCATCATCCATCATCCATGATGTGATCCAGCAAACATGTCCAAGCAGTAGTGTTGTGTTGTTGCTTCTCATTGTCAATAGAACCATGAGAAAGTATGAGAGTGACTGATACGCTTGTATGATCACTGGACCTTTTGAAAGCAGTCAGACTCTCATACTGTACCAGTAGCATCTGTGTCATTCACAACCCGTCTCCATCTTAACTGGACTTTCTGTGTACACATATGATTTTGTGTTTTCATCTGTGGACTGGTGACTAGTGAGTGTGTTGCCTTCAGTGGCAAAGGGAAATAAAACCTCTGCATGAAGAGGAATCATGGAGCCTCCCCCTTCTCAGCTCCAAGTGTCCAAATCTGAACAGCTGGTCTGGGCTCTGAGTGGAAGCTGAGGTGGTCATGTGCCTGGGCCTCCAGACTGATCCACTCCACTCCAAGTCCAAGTCCGAGTGTAAAACTCAGTCTCAGTCTCAGTCTCTAGCTTTGTCCACTCTCTCTCTCTCTCTCTCTCTCTCTCTCTCTCTCTCTCTCGCTCTCTCTCACGGTGCAACCTCAGCTCCGCCCACTGCTCCCAGAGTCCAGATCCATATTTCACTTTCTCTTGTATTGTTTGATTGTACACTCATAGTGACAGGGCGTCTTTTCCTTTATAAATGAGTTCCCAGTCATCCGATTGTACCTCAATAACTAGTTTATCCAGGGATTCCTCTCTTCTGACTCATTTGTAATGATATCCATCTGTTGTCTCTTTTAATCTTTCTGTGGTTTTTATTGGAAATAGTAAAAAAACAAACAGACATGAAATCACTGATATCATTGACTAATAAGCCCTTGTACGTTTTCTTCATTTGACTTTTATTTGCTGATTGTTTCATCTGAATGTTTAATCTGTTCCACCTCTTTAAGCTACATCAATAACCAATGTAATACGCCCCCTGGATTTGGTCACCACAGTCACACGGTCAAAGAGCAAGTCAGCCTCGCTGCTGGCCCCTGCTGGCCGCGCCCCGTCACTATCTGTCAAATCCTGTTACAGAGTGCTCTGATGTCTGTGGGAAAAAAACTTGAAACTGAGCAAGATGACTATTGCAGCAACACGTCATCAGTAGGATAAAACTAAGCTGTCTCTTGATGGTCTACGACAGGGTGTCCAAACTGGGTCAGAGAGTGCTGGTGTCCTGCATGTTTTAGTTCTCTGCCTGCTTCATCATACCTGAATCTAATGATGACGTCATCACCAAGGTTGTGAAAAAGAACAATAATGAGCCTTTCATCACAAAGTGGATGGGAGAGGCACCGGATGGAGATCAACGGAGATCAAAGCCGGAGGAAATCTTGGATCTGAGCATCTCCATGGCAAAAGGCCCTGATCTCCTTTGATCTGATAGGAGATCAGCACTGGAGCCATGGAGACGCTCAGATCAAAGGAAATCAGCTTTGTAGAGTTGTAATGTGCTCGTACTCATCCTTACATTTTTCTAGAAATTTGTCTTCAATCACCTTTTCTCTATTTACACTCTCTACTTGAACCTTTACCTGTTTATTTATTTCATATTTTCCAAATATCATGATTTTTGTTTGACCTAGATTTAATGAATTAGATTTCATTTCTCTGAATGTATCTAGTATGTCGTTGAAGAGTTTTTCTAGGATTTGGGAGAATTGTGGGTCTGTAGTTTGTGAAGTGTGTCTGTTTTCAATAACGGTATCCTTACTGGAAGCCTGTTGAATGATACTATGTAGAACCTTCTATGTACTGCTGACATGGTCTTTATTGTTTTCTGGTACTTTCTTAAAAGAATTCTTCTAACATTTTCTCATCATATGAGTGAACTTTGTTTTACATTTCTTGGATTTATTTTCCATCTCCTTCGTTCATCATTTATTGGATTCTCTATGTCATGTATTCTTCTCCTTGGATGCATTTTTTAAGCCCTTTGTCATCCATTAAACATCTTTATATTCCACTTTTTCTCGTATTTATAAATGAGTTCCCAGTCATCTGATTGTACCTCAATAACTAGTTTTTCCAGGGACTGCTCTGTTTTGACTCATTTGTGTTGACATCTATCTGTTGTCTGTTTTAATGTTTCTGTGTTTTTTATTGTAAATAGTAAAAAAACTAAAACAAACAGACATGAAATCACTGATATCATTGACTAATACATCACTTACTTTGATATTATCTATAACATGTGTAAATAAATTATGACCCTCCAAACGACCCCCAGGAGGCCCGGCTGTTGTGTGTGTGTGTGTGTGTGTGTGTGGGGGGGTGTGTGTGTGTTTGGGCCTGGTTATAGGAGAAGTGAGGATGGAGCAGCCATTTACTGGTAAAACTAACTCACTAACATCTTGGTGAAAATAGAATATATGTTTTTTTCAAATTAAAGTGACAATGAAAGTGAGAACAGGAGTTCCCCCCTCACCTCCAGAGTGAACATAAGTCATGTCTGTATATTACATCCATCATCCATCCATCCATCCATCCATCCATCCATCATCCATCATCCATGATGTGATCCAGCAAACATGTCCAAGCAGTAGTGTTGTGTTGTTGCTTCTCATTGTCAATAGAACCATGAGAAAGTATGAGAGTGACTGATACGCTTGTATGATCACTGGACCTTTTGAAAGCAGTCAGACTCTCATACTGTACCAGTAGCATCTGTGTCATTCACAACCCGTCTCCATCTTAACTGGACTTTCTGTGTACACATATGATTTTGTGTTTTCATCTGTGGACTGGTGACTAGTGAGTGTGTTGCCTTCAGTGGCAAAGGGAAATAAAACCTCTGCATGAAGAGGAATCATGGAGCCTCCCCCTTCTCAGCTCCAAGTGTCCAAATCTGAACAGCTGGTCTGGGCTCTGAGTGGAAGCTGAGGTGGTCATGTGCCTGGGCCTCCAGACTGATCCACTCCACTCCAAGTCCAAGTCCGAGTGTAAAACTCAGTCTCAGTTTCAGTCTCAGTCTCTAGCTTTGTCCACTCTCTCTCTCTCTCTCTCTCTCTCTCGCTCTCTCTCACGGTGCAACCTCAGCTCCGCCCACTGCTCCCAGAGTCCAGATCCATATTTCACTTTCTCTTGTATTGTTTGATTGTACACTCATAGTGACAGGGCGTCTTTTCCTTTATAAATGAGTTCCCAGTCATCCGATTGTACCTCAATAACTAGTTTATCCAGGGATTCCTCTCTTCTGACTCATTTGTAATGATATCCATCTGTTGTCTCTTTTAATCTTTCTGTGGTTTTTATTGGAAATAGTAAAAAAACAAACAGACATGAAATCACTGATATCATTGACTAATAAGCCCTTGTACGTTTTCTTCATTTGACTTTTATTTGCTGATTGTTTCATCTGAATGTTTAATCTGTTCCACCTCTTTAAGCTACATCAATAACCAATGTAATACGCCCCCTGGATTTGGTCACCACAGTCACACGGTCAAAGAGCAAGTCAGCCTCGCTGCTGGCCCCTGCTGGCCGCGCCCCGTCACTATCTGTCAAATCCTGTTACAGAGTGCTCTGATGTCTGTGGGAAAAAACTTGAAACTGAGCAAGATGACTATTGCAGCAACACGTCATCAGTAGGATAAAACTAAGCTGTCTCTTGATGGTCTACGACAGGGTGTCCAAACTGGGTCAGAGAGTGCTGGTGTCCTGCATGTTTTAGTTCTCTGCCTGCTTCATCATACCTGAATCTAATGATGACGTCATCACCAAGGTTGTGAAAAAGAACAATAATGAGCCTTTCATCACAAAGTGGATGGGAGAGGCACCGGATGGAGATCAACGGAGATCAAAGCCGGAGGAAATCTTGGATCTGAGCATCTCCATGGCAAAAGGCCCTGATCTCCTTTGATCTGATAGGAGATCAGCACTGGAGCCATGGAGACGCTCAGATCAAAGGAAATCAGCTTTGTAGAGTTGTAATGTGCTCGTACTCATCCTTACATTTTTCTAGAAATTTGTCTTCAATCACCTTTTCTCTATTTACACTCTCTACTTGAACCTTTACCTGTTTATTTATTTCATATTTTCCAAATATCATGATTTTTGTTTGACCTAGATTTAATGAATTAGATTTCATTTCTCTGAATGTATCTAGTATGTCGTTGAAGAGTTTTTCTAGGATTTGGGAGAATTGTGGGTCTGTAGTTTGTGAAGTGTGTCTGTTTTCAATAACGGTATCCTTACTGGAAGCCTGTTGAATGATACTATGTAGAACCTTCTATGTACTGCTGACATGGTCTTTATTGTTTTCTGGTACTTTCTTAAAAGAATTCTTCTAACATTTTCTCATCATATGAGTGAACTTTGTTTTACATTTCTTGGATTTATTTTCCATCTCCTTCGTTCATCATTTATTGGATTCTCTATGTCATGTATTCTTCTCCTTGGATGCATTTTTTAAGCCCTTTGTCATCCATTAAACATCTTTATATTCCACTTTTTCTCGTATTTATAAATGAGTTCCCAGTCATCTGATTGTACCTCAATAACTAGTTTTTCCAGGGACTGCTCTGTTTTGACTCATTTGTGTTGACATCTATCTGTTGTCTGTTTTAATGTTTCTGTGTTTTTTATTGTAAATAGTAAAAAAACTAAAACAAACAGACATGAAATCACTGATATCATTGACTAATACATCACTTACTTTGATATTATCTATAACATGTGTAAATAAATTATGACCCTCCAAACGACCCCCAGGAGGCCCGGCTGTTGTGTGTGTGTGTGTGTGTGTGTGGGGGGGGGGTGTGTGTGTGTTTGGGCCTGGTTATAGGAGAAGTGAGGATGGAGCAGCCATTTACTGGTAAAACTAACTCACTAACATCTTGGTGAAAATAGAATATATGTTTTTTTCAAATTAAAGTGACAATGAAAGTGAGAACAGGAGTTCCCCCCTCACCTCCAGAGTGAACATAAGTCATGTCTGTATATTACATCCATCATCCATCCATCCATCCATCCATCCATCCATCATCCATCATCCATGATGTGATCCAGCAAACATGTCCAAGCAGTAGTGTTGTGTTGTTGCTTCTCATTGTCAATAGAACCATGAGAAAGTATGAGAGTGACTGATACGCTTGTATGATCACTGGACCTTTTGAAAGCAGTCAGACTCTCATACTGTACCAGTAGCATCTGTGTCATTCACAACCCGTCTCCATCTTAACTGGACTTTCTGTGTACACATATGATTTTGTGTTTTCATCTGTGGACTGGTGACTAGTGAGTGTGTTGCCTTCAGTGGCAAAGGGAAATAAAACCTCTGCATGAAGAGGAATCATGGAGCCTCCCCCTTCTCAGCTCCAAGTGTCCAAATCTGAACAGCTGGTCTGGGCTCTGAGTGGAAGCTGAGGTGGTCATGTGCCTGGGCCTCCAGACTGATCCACTCCACTCCAAGTCCAAGTCCGAGTGTAAAACTCAGTCTCAGTTTCAGTCTCAGTCTCTAGCTTTGTCCACTCTCTCTCTCTCTCTCTCTCTCTCTCGCTCTCTCTCACGGTGCAACCTCAGCTCCGCCCACTGCTCCCAGAGTCCAGATCCATATTTCACTTTCTCTTGTATTGTTTGATTGTACACTCATAGTGACAGGGCGTCTTTTCCTTTATAAATGAGTTCCCAGTCATCCGATTGTACCTCAATAACTAGTTTATCCAGGGATTCCTCTCTTCTGACTCATTTGTAATGATATCCATCTGTTGTCTCTTTTAATCTTTCTGTGGTTTTTATTGGAAATAGTAAAAAAACAAACAGACATGAAATCACTGATATCATTGACTAATAAGCCCTTGTACGTTTTCTTCATTTGACTTTTATTTGCTGATTGTTTCATCTGAATGTTTAATCTGTTCCACCTCTTTAAGCTACATCAATAACCAATGTAATACGCCCCCTGGATTTGGTCACCACAGTCACACGGTCAAAGAGCAAGTCAGCCTCGCTGCTGGCCCCTGCTGGCCGCGCCCCGTCACTATCTGTCAAATCCTGTTACAGAGTGCTCTGATGTCTGTGGGAAAAAACTTGAAACTGAGCAAGATGACTATTGCAGCAACACGTCATCAGTAGGATAAAACTAAGCTGTCTCTTGATGGTCTACGACAGGGTGTCCAAACTGGGTCAGAGAGTGCTGGTGTCCTGCATGTTTTAGTTCTCTGCCTGCTTCATCATACCTGAATCTAATGATGACGTCATCACCAAGGTTGTGAAAAAGAACAATAATGAGCCTTTCATCACAAAGTGGATGGGAGAGGCACCGGATGGAGATCAACGGAGATCAAAGCCGGAGGAAATCTTGGATCTGAGCATCTCCATGGCAAAAGGCCCTGATCTCCTTTGATCTGATAGGAGATCAGCACTGGAGCCATGGAGACGCTCAGATCAAAGGAAATCAGCTTTGTAGAGTTGTAATGTGCTCGTACTCATCCTTACATTTTTCTAGAAATTTGTCTTCAATCACCTTTTCTCTATTTACACTCTCTACTTGAACCTTTACCTGTTTATTTATTTCATATTTTCCAAATATCATGATTTTTGTTTGACCTAGATTTAATGAATTAGATTTCATTTCTCTGAATGTATCTAGTATGTCGTTGAAGAGTTTTTCTAGGATTTGGGAGAATTGTGGGTCTGTAGTTTGTGAAGTGTGTCTGTTTTCAATAACGGTATCCTTACTGGAAGCCTGTTGAATGATACTATGTAGAACCTTCTATGTACTGCTGACATGGTCTTTATTGTTTTCTGGTACTTTCTTAAAAGAATTCTTCTAACATTTTCTCATCATATGAGTGAACTTTGTTTTACATTTCTTGGATTTATTTTCCATCTCCTTCGTTCATCATTTATTGGATTCTCTATGTCATGTATTCTTCTCCTTGGATGCATTTTTTAAGCCCTTTGTCATCCATTAAACATCTTTATATTCCACTTTTTCTCGTATTTATAAATGAGTTCCCAGTCATCTGATTGTACCTCAATAACTAGTTTTTCCAGGGACTGCTCTGTTTTGACTCATTTGTGTTGACATCTATCTGTTGTCTGTTTTAATGTTTCTGTGTTTTTTATTGTAAATAGTAAAAAAACTAAAACAAACAGACATGAAATCACTGATATCATTGACTAATACATCACTTACTTTGATATTATCTATAACGTGTAAATAAATTATGACCCTCCAAACGACCCCCAGGAGGCCCGGCTGTTGTGTGTGTGTGTGTGTGTGTGTGTGTGTGTATGTGTGTGTGGGGGGGGGGGGGGGGGGGGGTGTGTGTTTGGGCCTGGTTATAGGAGAAGTGAGGATGGAGCAGCCATTTACTGGTAAAACTAACTCACTAACATCTTGGTGAAAATAGAATATATGTTTTTTTCAAATTAAAGTGACAATGAAAGTGAGAACAGGAGTTCCCCCCTCACCTCCAGAGTGAACATAAGTCATGTCTGTATATTACATCCATCATCCATCCATCCATCCATCCATCCATCCATCATCCATCATCCATGATGTGATCCAGCAAACATGTCCAAGCAGTAGTGTTGTGTTGTTGCTTCTCATTGTCAATAGAACCATGAGAAAGTATGAGAGTGACTGATACGCTTGTATGATCACTGGACCTTTTGAAAGCAGTCAGACTCTCATACTGTACCAGTAGCATCTGTGTCATTCACAACCCGTCTCCATCTTAACTGGACTTTCTGTGTACACATATGATTTTGTGTTTTCATCTGTGGACTGGTGACTAGTGAGTGTGTTGCCTTCAGTGGCAAAGGGAAATAAAACCTCTGCATGAAGAGGAATCATGGAGCCTCCCCCTTCTCAGCTCCAAGTGTCCAAATCTGAACAGCTGGTCTGGGCTCTGAGTGGAAGCTGAGGTGGTCATGTGCCTGGGCCTCCAGACTGATCCACTCCACTCCAAGTCCAAGTCCGAGTGTAAAACTCAGTCTCAGTCTCAGTCTCTAGCTTTGTCCACTCTCTCTCTCTCTCTCTCTCTCTCTCTCTCTCTCTCTCGCTCTCTCTCACGGTGCAACCTCAGCTCCGCCCACTGCTCCCAGAGTCCAGATCCATATTTCACTTTCTCTTGTATTGTTTGATTGTACACTCATAGTGACAGGGCGTCTTTTCCTTTATAAATGAGTTCCCAGTCATCCGATTGTACCTCAATAACTAGTTTATCCAGGGATTCCTCTCTTCTGACTCATTTGTAATGATATCCATCTGTTGTCTCTTTTAATCTTTCTGTGGTTTTTATTGGAAATAGTAAAAAAACAAACAGACATGAAATCACTGATATCATTGACTAATAAGCCCTTGTACGTTTTCTTCATTTGACTTTTATTTGCTGATTGTTTCATCTGAATGTTTAATCTGTTCCACCTCTTTAAGCTACATCAATAACCAATGTAATACGCCCCCTGGATTTGGTCACCACAGTCACACGGTCAAAGAGCAAGTCAGCCTCGCTGCTGGCCCCTGCTGGCCGCGCCCCGTCACTATCTGTCAAATCCTGTTACAGAGTGCTCTGATGTCTGTGGGAAAAAAACTTGAAACTGAGCAAGATGACTATTGCAGCAACACGTCATCAGTAGGATAAAACTAAGCTGTCTCTTGATGGTCTACGACAGGGTGTCCAAACTGGGTCAGAGAGTGCTGGTGTCCTGCATGTTTTAGTTCTCTGCCTGCTTCATCATACCTGAATCTAATGATGACGTCATCACCAAGGTTGTGAAAAAGAACAATAATGAGCCTTTCATCACAAAGTGGATGGGAGAGGCACCGGATGGAGATCAACGGAGATCAAAGCCGGAGGAAATCTTGGATCTGAGCATCTCCATGGCAAAAGGCCCTGATCTCCTTTGATCTGATAGGAGATCAGCACTGGAGCCATGGAGACGCTCAGATCAAAGGAAATCAGCTTTGTAGAGTTGTAATGTGCTCGTACTCATCCTTACATTTTTCTAGAAATTTGTCTTCAATCACCTTTTCTCTATTTACACTCTCTACTTGAACCTTTACCTGTTTATTTATTTCATATTTTCCAAATATCATGATTTTTGTTTGACCTAGATTTAATGAATTAGATTTCATTTCTCTGAATGTATCTAGTATGTCGTTGAAGAGTTTTTCTAGGATTTGGGAGAATTGTGGGTCTGTAGTTTGTGAAGTGTGTCTGTTTTCAATAACGGTATCCTTACTGGAAGCCTGTTGAATGATACTATGTAGAACCTTCTATGTACTGCTGACATGGTCTTTATTGTTTTCTGGTACTTTCTTAAAAGAATTCTTCTAACATTTTCTCATCATATGAGTGAACTTTGTTTTACATTTCTTGGATTTATTTTCCATCTCCTTCGTTCATCATTTATTGGATTCTCTATGTCATGTATTCTTCTCCTTGGATGCATTTTTTAAGCCCTTTGTCATCCATTAAACATCTTTATATTCCACTTTTTCTCGTATTTATAAATGAGTTCCCAGTCATCTGATTGTACCTCAATAACTAGTTTTTCCAGGGACTGCTCTGTTTTGACTCATTTGTGTTGACATCTATCTGTTGTCTGTTTTAATGTTTCTGTGTTTTTTATTGTAAATAGTAAAAAAACTAAAACAAACAGACATGAAATCACTGATATCATTGACTAATACATCACTTACTTTGATATTATCTATAACATGTGTAAATAAATTATGACCCTCCAAACGACCCCCAGGAGGCCCGGCTGTTGTGTGTGTGTGTGTGTGTGTGTGTGGGGGGGTGTGTGTGTGTTTGGGCCTGGTTATAGGAGAAGTGAGGATGGAGCAGCCATTTACTGGTAAAACTAACTCACTAACATCTTGGTGAAAATAGAATATATGTTTTTTTCAAATTAAAGTGACAATGAAAGTGAGAACAGGAGTTCCCCCCTCACCTCCAGAGTGAACATAAGTCATGTCTGTATATTACATCCATCATCCATCCATCCATCCATCCATCCATCCATCATCCATCATCCATGATGTGATCCAGCAAACATGTCCAAGCAGTAGTGTTGTGTTGTTGCTTCTCATTGTCAATAGAACCATGAGAAAGTATGAGAGTGACTGATACGCTTGTATGATCACTGGACCTTTTGAAAGCAGTCAGACTCTCATACTGTACCAGTAGCATCTGTGTCATTCACAACCCGTCTCCATCTTAACTGGACTTTCTGTGTACACATATGATTTTGTGTTTTCATCTGTGGACTGGTGACTAGTGAGTGTGTTGCCTTCAGTGGCAAAGGGAAATAAAACCTCTGCATGAAGAGGAATCATGGAGCCTCCCCCTTCTCAGCTCCAAGTGTCCAAATCTGAACAGCTGGTCTGGGCTCTGAGTGGAAGCTGAGGTGGTCATGTGCCTGGGCCTCCAGACTGATCCACTCCACTCCAAGTCCAAGTCCGAGTGTAAAACTCAGTCTCAGTTTCAGTCTCAGTCTCTAGCTTTGTCCACTCTCTCTCTCTCTCTCTCTCTCTCTCGCTCTCTCTCACGGTGCAACCTCAGCTCCGCCCACTGCTCCCAGAGTCCAGATCCATATTTCACTTTCTCTTGTATTGTTTGATTGTACACTCATAGTGACAGGGCGTCTTTTCCTTTATAAATGAGTTCCCAGTCATCCGATTGTACCTCAATAACTAGTTTATCCAGGGATTCCTCTCTTCTGACTCATTTGTAATGATATCCATCTGTTGTCTCTTTTAATCTTTCTGTGGTTTTTATTGGAAATAGTAAAAAAACAAACAGACATGAAATCACTGATATCATTGACTAATAAGCCCTTGTACGTTTTCTTCATTTGACTTTTATTTGCTGATTGTTTCATCTGAATGTTTAATCTGTTCCACCTCTTTAAGCTACATCAATAACCAATGTAATACGCCCCCTGGATTTGGTCACCACAGTCACACGGTCAAAGAGCAAGTCAGCCTCGCTGCTGGCCCCTGCTGGCCGCGCCCCGTCACTATCTGTCAAATCCTGTTACAGAGTGCTCTGATGTCTGTGGGAAAAAACTTGAAACTGAGCAAGATGACTATTGCAGCAACACGTCATCAGTAGGATAAAACTAAGCTGTCTCTTGATGGTCTACGACAGGGTGTCCAAACTGGGTCAGAGAGTGCTGGTGTCCTGCATGTTTTAGTTCTCTGCCTGCTTCATCATACCTGAATCTAATGATGACGTCATCACCAAGGTTGTGAAAAAGAACAATAATGAGCCTTTCATCACAAAGTGGATGGGAGAGGCACCGGATGGAGATCAACGGAGATCAAAGCCGGAGGAAATCTTGGATCTGAGCATCTCCATGGCAAAAGGCCCTGATCTCCTTTGATCTGATAGGAGATCAGCACTGGAGCCATGGAGACGCTCAGATCAAAGGAAATCAGCTTTGTAGAGTTGTAATGTGCTCGTACTCATCCTTACATTTTTCTAGAAATTTGTCTTCAATCACCTTTTCTCTATTTACACTCTCTACTTGAACCTTTACCTGTTTATTTATTTCATATTTTCCAAATATCATGATTTTTGTTTGACCTAGATTTAATGAATTAGATTTCATTTCTCTGAATGTATCTAGTATGTCGTTGAAGAGTTTTTCTAGGATTTGGGAGAATTGTGGGTCTGTAGTTTGTGAAGTGTGTCTGTTTTCAATAACGGTATCCTTACTGGAAGCCTGTTGAATGATACTATGTAGAACCTTCTATGTACTGCTGACATGGTCTTTATTGTTTTCTGGTACTTTCTTAAAAGAATTCTTCTAACATTTTCTCATCATATGAGTGAACTTTGTTTTACATTTCTTGGATTTATTTTCCATCTCCTTCGTTCATCATTTATTGGATTCTCTATGTCATGTATTCTTCTCCTTGGATGCATTTTTTAAGCCCTTTGTCATCCATTAAACATCTTTATATTCCACTTTTTCTCGTATTTATAAATGAGTTCCCAGTCATCTGATTGTACCTCAATAACTAGTTTTTCCAGGGACTGCTCTGTTTTGACTCATTTGTGTTGACATCTATCTGTTGTCTGTTTTAATGTTTCTGTGTTTTTTATTGTAAATAGTAAAAAAACTAAAACAAACAGACATGAAATCACTGATATCATTGACTAATACATCACTTACTTTGATATTATCTATAACATGTGTAAATAAATTATGACCCTCCAAACGACCCCCAGGAGGCCCGGCTGTTGTGTGTGTGTGTGTGTGTGTGGGGGGGGGGGGTGTGTGTGTGTTTGGGCCTGGTTATAGGAGAAGTGAGGATGGAGCAGCCATTTACTGGTAAAACTAACTCACTAACATCTTGGTGAAAATAGAATATATGTTTTTTTCAAATTAAAGTGACAATGAAAGTGAGAACAGGAGTTCCCCCCTCACCTCCAGAGTGAACATAAGTCATGTCTGTATATTACATCCATCATCCATCCATCCATCCATCCATCCATCCATCATCCATCATCCATGATGTGATCCAGCAAACATGTCCAAGCAGTAGTGTTGTGTTGTTGCTTCTCATTGTCAATAGAACCATGAGAAAGTATGAGAGTGACTGATACGCTTGTATGATCACTGGACCTTTTGAAAGCAGTCAGACTCTCATACTGTACCAGTAGCATCTGTGTCATTCACAACCCGTCTCCATCTTAACTGGACTTTCTGTGTACACATATGATTTTGTGTTTTCATCTGTGGACTGGTGACTAGTGAGTGTGTTGCCTTCAGTGGCAAAGGGAAATAAAACCTCTGCATGAAGAGGAATCATGGAGCCTCCCCCTTCTCAGCTCCAAGTGTCCAAATCTGAACAGCTGGTCTGGGCTCTGAGTGGAAGCTGAGGTGGTCATGTGCCTGGGCCTCCAGACTGATCCACTCCACTCCAAGTCCAAGTCCGAGTGTAAAACTCAGTCTCAGTTTCAGTCTCAGTCTCTAGCTTTGTCCACTCTCTCTCTCTCTCTCTCTCTCTCTCGCTCTCTCTCACGGTGCAACCTCAGCTCCGCCCACTGCTCCCAGAGTCCAGATCCATATTTCACTTTCTCTTGTATTGTTTGATTGTACACTCATAGTGACAGGGCGTCTTTTCCTTTATAAATGAGTTCCCAGTCATCCGATTGTACCTCAATAACTAGTTTATCCAGGGATTCCTCTCTTCTGACTCATTTGTAATGATATCCATCTGTTGTCTCTTTTAATCTTTCTGTGGTTTTTATTGGAAATAGTAAAAAAACAAACAGACATGAAATCACTGATATCATTGACTAATAAGCCCTTGTACGTTTTCTTCATTTGACTTTTATTTGCTGATTGTTTCATCTGAATGTTTAATCTGTTCCACCTCTTTAAGCTACATCAATAACCAATGTAATACGCCCCCTGGATTTGGTCACCACAGTCACACGGTCAAAGAGCAAGTCAGCCTCGCTGCTGGCCCCTGCTGGCCGCGCCCCGTCACTATCTGTCAAATCCTGTTACAGAGTGCTCTGATGTCTGTGGGAAAAAACTTGAAACTGAGCAAGATGACTATTGCAGCAACACGTCATCAGTAGGATAAAACTAAGCTGTCTCTTGATGGTCTACGACAGGGTGTCCAAACTGGGTCAGAGAGTGCTGGTGTCCTGCATGTTTTAGTTCTCTGCCTGCTTCATCATACCTGAATCTAATGATGACGTCATCACCAAGGTTGTGAAAAAGAACAATAATGAGCCTTTCATCACAAAGTGGATGGGAGAGGCACCGGATGGAGATCAACGGAGATCAAAGCCGGAGGAAATCTTGGATCTGAGCATCTCCATGGCAAAAGGCCCTGATCTCCTTTGATCTGATAGGAGATCAGCACTGGAGCCATGGAGACGCTCAGATCAAAGGAAATCAGCTTTGTAGAGTTGTAATGTGCTCGTACTCATCCTTACATTTTTCTAGAAATTTGTCTTCAATCACCTTTTCTCTATTTACACTCTCTACTTGAACCTTTACCTGTTTATTTATTTCATATTTTCCAAATATCATGATTTTTGTTTGACCTAGATTTAATGAATTAGATTTCATTTCTCTGAATGTATCTAGTATGTCGTTGAAGAGTTTTTCTAGGATTTGGGAGAATTGTGGGTCTGTAGTTTGTGAAGTGTGTCTGTTTTCAATAACGGTATCCTTACTGGAAGCCTGTTGAATGATACTATGTAGAACCTTCTATGTACTGCTGACATGGTCTTTATTGTTTTCTGGTACTTTCTTAAAAGAATTCTTCTAACATTTTCTCATCATATGAGTGAACTTTGTTTTACATTTCTTGGATTTATTTTCCATCTCCTTCGTTCATCATTTATTGGATTCTCTATGTCATGTATTCTTCTCCTTGGATGCATTTTTTAAGCCCTTTGTCATCCATTAAACATCTTTATATTCCACTTTTTCTCGTATTTATAAATGAGTTCCCAGTCATCTGATTGTACCTCAATAACTAGTTTTTCCAGGGACTGCTCTGTTTTGACTCATTTGTGTTGACATCTATCTGTTGTCTGTTTTAATGTTTCTGTGTTTTTTATTGTAAATAGTAAAAAAACTAAAACAAACAGACATGAAATCACTGATATCATTGACTAATACATCACTTACTTTGATATTATCTATAACGTGTAAATAAATTATGACCCTCCAAACGACCCCCAGGAGGCCCGGCTGTTGTGTGTGTGTGTGTGTGTGTGTGTGTGTGTATGTGTGTGTGGGGGGGGGGGGGGGGGGGTGTGTGTTTGGGCCTGGTTATAGGAGAAGTGAGGATGGAGCAGCCATTTACTGGTAAAACTAACTCACTAACATCTTGGTGAAAATAGAATATATGTTTTTTTCAAATTAAAGTGACAATGAAAGTGAGAACAGGAGTTCCCCCCTCACCTCCAGAGTGAACATAAGTCATGTCTGTATATTACATCCATCATCCATCCATCCATCCATCCATCCATCCATCCATCATCCATCATCCATGATGTGATCCAGCAAACATGTCCAAGCAGTAGTGTTGTGTTGTTGCTTCTCATTGTCAATAGAACCATGAGAAAGTATGAGAGTGACTGATACGCTTGTATGATCACTGGACCTTTTGAAAGCAGTCAGACTCTCATACTGTACCAGTAGCATCTGTGTCATTCACAACCCATCTCCATCTTAACTGGACTTTCTGTGTACACATATGATTTTGTGTTTTCATCTGTGGACTGGTGACTAGTGAGTGTGTTGCCTTCAGTGGCAAAGGGAAATAAAACCTCTGCATGAAGAGGAATCATGGAGCCTCCCCCTTCTCAGCTCCAAGTGTCCAAATCTGAACAGCTGGTCTGGGCTCTGAGTGGAAGCTGAGGTGGTCATGTGCCTGGGCCTCCAGACTGATCCACTCCACTCCAAGTCCAAGTCCGAGTGTAAAACTCAGTCTCAGTCTCAGTCTCAGTCTCAGTCTCTAGCTTTGTCCACTCTCTCTCTCTCTCTCTCTCTCTCTCGCTCTCTCTCACGGTGCAACCTCAGCTCCGCCCACTGCTCCCAGAGTCCAGATCCATATTTCACTTTCTCTTGTATTGTTTGATTGTACACTCATAGTGACAGGGCGTCTTTTCCTTTATAAATGAGTTCCCAGTCATCCGATTGTACCTCAATAACTAGTTTATCCAGGGATTCCTCTCTTCTGACTCATTTGTAATGATATCCATCTGTTGTCTCTTTTAATCTTTCTGTGGTTTTTATTGGAAATAGTAAAAAAACAAACAGACATGAAATCACTGATATCATTGACTAATAAGCCCTTGTACGTTTTCTTCATTTGACTTTTATTTGCTGATTGTTTCATCTGAATGTTTAATCTGTTCCACCTCTTTAAGCTACATCAATAACCAATGTAATACGCCCCCTGGATTTGGTCACCACAGTCACACGGTCAAAGAGCAAGTCAGCCTCGCTGCTGGCCCCTGCTGGCCGCGCCCCGTCACTATCTGTCAAATCCTGTTACAGAGTGCTCTGATGTCTGTGGGAAAAAACTTGAAACTGAGCAAGATGACTATTGCAGCAACACGTCATCAGTAGGATAAAACTAAGCTGTCTCTTGATGGTCTACGACAGGGTGTCCAAACTGGGTCAGAGAGTGCTGGTGTCCTGCATGTTTTAGTTCTCTGCCTGCTTCATCATACCTGAATCTAATGATGACGTCATCACCAAGGTTGTGAAAAAGAACAATAATGAGCCTTTCATCACAAAGTGGATGGGAGAGGCACCGGATGGAGATCAACGGAGATCAAAGCCGGAGGAAATCTTGGATCTGAGCATCTCCATGGCAAAAGGCCCTGATCTCCTTTGATCTGATAGGAGATCAGCACTGGAGCCATGGAGACGCTCAGATCAAAGGAAATCAGCTTTGTAGAGTTGTAATGTGCTCGTACTCATCCTTACATTTTTCTAGAAATTTGTCTTCAATCACCTTTTCTCTATTTACACTCTCTACTTGAACCTTTACCTGTTTATTTATTTCATATTTTCCAAATATCATGATTTTTGTTTGACCTAGATTTAATGAATTAGATTTCATTTCTCTGAATGTATCTAGTATGTCGTTGAAGAGTTTTTCTAGGATTTGGGAGAATTGTGGGTCTGTAGTTTGTGAAGTGTGTCTGTTTTCAATAACGGTATCCTTACTGGAAGCCTGTTGAATGATACTATGTAGAACCTTCTATGTACTGCTGACATGGTCTTTATTGTTTTCTGGTACTTTCTTAAAAGAATTCTTCTAACATTTTCTCATCATATGAGTGAACTTTGTTTTACATTTCTTGGATTTATTTTCCATCTCCTTCGTTCATCATTTATTGGATTCTCTATGTCATGTATTCTTCTCCTTGGATGCATTTTTTAAGCCCTTTGTCATCCATTAAACATCTTTATATTTCACTTTCTCTTGTATTTATAAATGAGTTCCCAGTCATCTGATTGTACCTCAATAACTAGTTTTTCCAGGGACTGCTCTGTTCTGACTCATTTGTGTTGACATCTATCTGTTGTCTGTTTTAATGTTTCTGTGTTTTTTATTGTAAATAGTAAAAAAACTAAAACAAACAGACATGAAATCACTGATATCATTGACTAATACATCACTTACTTTGATATTATCTATAACATGTGTAAATAAATTATGACCCTCCAAACGACCCCCAGGAGGCCCGGCTGTTGTGTGTGTGTGTGTGTGTGTGTGTGTGTGTGTGTATGTGTGTGTGGGGGGGGGGGGGGGGGGGTGTGTGTGTTTGGGCCTGGTTATAGGAGAAGTGAGGATGGAGCAGCCATTTACTGGTAAAACTAACTCACTAACATCTTGGTGAAAATAGAATATATGTTTTTTTCAAATTAAAGTGACAATGAAAGTGAGAACAGGAGTTCCCCCCTCACCTCCAGAGTGAACATAAGTCATGTCTGTATATTACATCCATCATCCATCCATCCATCCATCCATCCATCCATCCATCCATCATCCATCATCCATGATGTGATCTAGCAAACATGTCCAAGCAGTAGTGTTGTGTTGTTGCTTCTCATTGTCAATAGAACCATGAGAAAGTATGAGAGTGACTGATACGCTTGTATGATCACTGGACCTTTTGAAAGCAGTCAGACTCTCATACTGTACCAGTAGCATCTGTGTCATTCACAACCCGTCTCCATCTTAACTGGACTTTCTGTGTACACATATGATTTTGTGTTTTCATCTGTGGACTGGTGACTAGTGAGTGTGTTGCCTTCAGTGGCAAAGGGAAATAAAACCTCTGCATGAAGAGGAATCATAGAGCCTCCCCCTTCTCAGCTCCAAGTGTCCAAATCTGAACAGCTGGTCTGGGCTCTGAGTGGAAGCTGAGGTGGTCATGTGCCTGGGCCTCCAGACTGATCCACTCCACTCCAAGTCCAAGTCCGAGTGTAAAACTCAGTCTCAGTCTCAGTCTCTAGCTTTGTCCACTCTCTCTCTCTCTCTCTCTCTCTCTCTCTCTCTCTCTCTCTCTCTCTCTCTCTCGCTCTCTCTCACGGTGCAACCTCAGCTCCGCCCACTGCTCCCAGAGTCCAGATCCATATTTCACTTTCTCTTGTATTGTTTGATTGTACACTCATAGTGACAGGGCGTCTTTTCCTTTATAAATGAGTTCCCAGTCATCCGATTGTACCTCAATAACTAGTTTATCCAGGGATTCCTCTCTTCTGACTCATTTGTAATGATATCCATCTGTTGTCTCTTTTAATCTTTCTGTGGTTTTTATTGGAAATAGTAAAAAAACAAACAGACATGAAATCACTGATATCATTGACTAATAAGCCCTTGTACGTTTTCTTCATTTGACTTTTATTTGCTGATTGTTTCATCTGAATGTTTAATCTGTTCCACCTCTTTAAGCTACATCAATAACCAATGGAATACGCCCCCTGGATTTGGTCACCACAGTCACACGGTCAAAGAGCAAGTCAGCCTCGCTGCTGGCCCCTGCTGGCCGCGCCCCGTCACTATCTGTCAAATCCTGTTACAGAGTGCTCTGATGTCTGTGGGAAAAAAACTTGAAACTGAGCAAGATGACTATTGCAGCAACACGTCATCAGTAGGATAAAACTAAGCTGTCTCTTGATGGTCTACGACAGGGTGTCCAAACTGGGTCAGAGAGTGCTGGTGTCCTGCATGTTTTAGTTCTCTGCCTGCTTCATCATACCTGAATCTAATGATGACGTCATCACCAAGGTTGTGAAAAAGAACAATAATGAGCCTTTCATCACAAAGTGGATGGGAGAGGCACCGGATGGAGATCAACGGAGATCAAAGCCGGAGGAAATCTTGGATCCGAGCATCTCCATGGCAAAAGGCCCTGATCTCCTTTGATCTGATAGGAGATCAGCACTGGAGCCATGGAGACGCTCAGATCAAAGGAAATCAGCTTTGTAGAGTTGTAATGTGCTCGTACTCATCCTTACATTTTTCTAGAAATTTGTCTTCAATCACCTTTTCTCTATTTACACTCTCTACTTGAACCTTTACCTGTTTATTTATTTCATATTTTCCAAATATCATGATTTTTGTTTGACCTAGATTTAATGAATTAGATTTCATTTCTCTGAATGTATCTAGTATGTCGTTGAAGAGTTTTTCTAGGATTTGGGAGAATTGTGGGTCTGTAGTTTGTGAAGTGTGTCTGTTTTCAATAACGGTATCCTTACTGGAAGCCTGTTGAATGATACTATGTAGAACCTTCTATGTACTGCTGACATGGTCTTTATTGTTTTCTGGTACTTTCTTAAAAGAATTCTTCTAACATTTTCTCATCATATGAGTGAACTTTGTTTTACATTTCTTGGATTTATTTTCCATCTCCTTCGTTCATCATTTATTGGATTCTCTATGTCATGTATTCTTCTCCTTGGATGCATTTTTTAAGCCCTTTGTCATCCATTAAACATCTTTATATTCCACTTTTTCTCGTATTTATAAATGAGTTCCCAGTCATCTGATTGTACCTCAATAACTAGTTTTTCCAGGGACTGCTCTGTTTTGACTCATTTGTGTTGACATCTATCTGTTGTCTGTTTTAATGTTTCTGTGTTTTTTATTGTAAATAGTAAAAAAACTAAAACAAACAGACATGAAATCACTGATATCATTGACTAATACATCACTTACTTTGATATTATCTATAACATGTGTAAATAAATTATGACCCTCCAAACGACCCCCAGGAGGCCCGGCTGTTGTGTGTGTGTGTGTGTGTGTGTGTGTGTATGTGTGTGTGGGGGGGGGGGGGGGTGTGTGTTTGGGCCTGGTTATAGGAGAAGTGAGGATGGAGCAGCCATTTACTGGTAAAACTAACTCACTAACATCTTGGTGAAAATAGAATATATGTTTTTTTCAAATTAAAGTGACAATGAAAGTGAGAACAGGAGTTCCCCCCTCACCTCCAGAGTGAACATAAGTCATGTCTGTATATTACATCCATCATCCATCCATCCATCCATCCATCCATCCATCATCCATCATCCATGATGTGATCCAGCAAACATGTCCAAGCAGTAGTGTTGTGTTGTTGCTTCTCATTGTCAATAGAACCATGAGAAAGTATGAGAGTGACTGATACGCTTGTATGATCACTGGACCTTTTGAAAGCAGTCAGACTCTCATACTGTACCAGTAGCATCTGTGTCATTCACAACCCGTCTCCATCTTAACTGGACTTTCTGTGTACACATATGATTTTGTGTTTTCATCTGTGGACTGGTGACTAGTGAGTGTGTTGCCTTCAGTGGCAAAGGGAAATAAAACCTCTGCATGAAGAGGAATCATGGAGCCTCCCCCTTCTCAGCTCCAAGTGTCCAAATCTGAACAGCTGGTCTGGGCTCTGAGTGGAAGCTGAGGTGGTCATGTGCCTGGGCCTCCAGACTGATCCACTCCACTCCAAGTCCAAGTCCGAGTGTAAAACTCAGTCTCAGTCTCAGTCTCTAGCTTTGTCCACTCTCTCTCTCTCTCTCTCTCTCTCTCTCTCTCTCTCTCTCTCTCTCTCTCTCTCGCTCTCTCTCACGGTGCAACCTCAGCTCCGCCCACTGCTCCCAGAGTCCAGATCCATATTTCACTTTCTCTTGTATTGTTTGATTGTACACTCATAGTGACAGGGCGTCTTTTCCTTTATAAATGAGTTCCCAGTCATCCGATTGTACCTCAATAACTAGTTTATCCAGGGATTCCTCTCTTCTGACTCATTTGTAATGATATCCATCTGTTGTCTCTTTTAATCTTTCTGTGGTTTTTATTGGAAATAGTAAAAAAACAAACAGACATGAAATCACTGATATCATTGACTAATAAGCCCTTGTACGTTTTCTTCATTTGACTTTTATTTGCTGATTGTTTCATCTGAATGTTTAATCTGTTCCACCTCTTTAAGCTACATCAATAACCAATGGAATACGCCCCCTGGATTTGGTCACCACAGTCACACGGTCAAAGAGCAAGTCAGCCTCGCTGCTGGCCCCTGCTGGCCGCGCCCCGTCACTATCTGTCAAATCCTGTTACAGAGTGCTCTGATGTCTGTGGGAAAAAAACTTGAAACTGAGCAAGATGACTATTGCAGCAACACGTCATCAGTAGGATAAAACTAAGCTGTCTCTTGATGGTCTACGACAGGGTGTCCAAACTGGGTCAGAGAGTGCTGGTGTCCTGCATGTTTTAGTTCTCTGCCTGCTTCATCATACCTGAATCTAATGATGACGTCATCACCAAGGTTGTGAAAAAGAACAATAATGAGCCTTTCATCACAAAGTGGATGGGAGAGGCACCGGATGGAGATCAACGGAGATCAAAGCCGGAGGAAATCTTGGATCCGAGCATCTCCATGGCAAAAGGCCCTGATCTCCTTTGATCTGATAGGAGATCAGCACTGGAGCCATGGAGACGCTCAGATCAAAGGAAATCAGCTTTGTAGAGTTGTAATGTGCTCGTACTCATCCTTACATTTTTCTAGAAATTTGTCTTCAATCACCTTTTCTCTATTTACACTCTCTACTTGAACCTTTACCTGTTTATTTATTTCATATTTTCCAAATATCATGATTTTTGTTTGACCTAGATTTAATGAATTAGATTTCATTTCTCTGAATGTATCTAGTATGTCGTTGAAGAGTTTTTCTAGGATTTGGGAGAATTGTGGGTCTGTAGTTTGTGAAGTGTGTCTGTTTTCAATAACGGTATCCTTACTGGAAGCCTGTTGAATGATACTATGTAGAACCTTCTATGTACTGCTGACATGGTCTTTATTGTTTTCTGGTACTTTCTTAAAAGAATTCTTCTAACATTTTCTCATCATATGAGTGAACTTTGTTTTACATTTCTTGGATTTATTTTCCATCTCCTTCGTTCATCATTTATTGGATTCTCTATGTCATGTATTCTTCTCCTTGGATGCATTTTTTAAGCCCTTTGTCATCCATTAAACATCTTTATATTCCACTTTTTCTCGTATTTATAAATGAGTTCCCAGTCATCTGATTGTACCTCAATAACTAGTTTTTCCAGGGACTGCTCTGTTTTGACTCATTTGTGTTGACATCTATCTGTTGTCTGTTTTAATGTTTCTGTGTTTTTTATTGTAAATAGTAAAAAAACTAAAACAAACAGACATGAAATCACTGATATCATTGACTAATACATCACTTACTTTGATATTATCTATAACATGTGTAAATAAATTATGACCCTCCAAACGACCCCCAGGAGGCCCGGCTGTTGTGTGTGTGTGTGTGTGTGTGTGTGTGTATGTGTGTGTGGGGGGGGGGGGGGGTGTGTGTTTGGGCCTGGTTATAGGAGAAGTGAGGATGGAGCAGCCATTTACTGGTAAAACTAACTCACTAACATCTTGGTGAAAATAGAATATATGTTTTTTTCAAATTAAAGTGACAATGAAAGTGAGAACAGGAGTTCCCCCCTCACCTCCAGAGTGAACATAAGTCATGTCTGTATATTACATCCATCATCCATCCATCCATCCATCCATCCATCCATCATCCATCATCCATGATGTGATCCAGCAAACATGTCCAAGCAGTAGTGTTGTGTTGTTGCTTCTCATTGTCAATAGAACCATGAGAAAGTATGAGAGTGACTGATATGCTTGTATGATCACTGGACCTTTTGAAAGCAGTCAGACTCTCATACTGTACCAGTAGCATCTGTGTCATTCACAACCCGTCTCCATCTTAACTGGACTTTCTGTGTACACATATGATTTTGTGTTTTCATCTGTGGACTGGTGACTAGTGAGTGTGTTGCCTTCAGTGGCAAAGGGAAATAAAACCTCTGCATGAAGAGGAATCATGGAGCCTCCCCCTTCTCAGCTCCAAGTGTCCAAATCTGAACAGCTGGTCTGGGCTCTGAGTGGAAGCTGAGGTGGTCATGTGCCTGGGCCTCCAGACTGATCCACTCCACTCCAAGTCCAAGTCCGAGTGTAAAACTCAGTCTCAGTCTCAGTCTCAGTCTCAGTCTCTAGCTTTGTCCACTCTCTCTCTCTCTCTCTCTCTCTCTCGCTCTCTCTCACGGTGCAACCTCAGCTCCGCCCACTGCTCCCAGAGTCCAGATCCATATTTCACTTTCTCTTGTATTGTTTGATTGTACACTCATAGTGACAGGGCGTCTTTTCCTTTATAAATGAGTTCCCAGTCATCCGATTGTACCTCAATAACTAGTTTATCCAGGGATTCCTCTCTTCTGACTCATTTGTAATGATATCCATCTGTTGTCTCTTTTAATCTTTCTGTGGTTTTTATTGGAAATAGTAAAAAAACAAACAGACATGAAATCACTGATATCATTGACTAATAAGCCCTTGTACGTTTTCTTCATTTGACTTTTATTTGCTGATTGTTTCATCTGAATGTTTAATCTGTTCCACCTCTTTAAGCTACATCAATAACCAATGTAATACGCCCCCTGGATTTGGTCACCACAGTCACACGGTCAAAGAGCAAGTCAGCCTCGCTGCTGGCCCCTGCTGGCCGCGCCCCGTCACTATCTGTCAAATCCTGTTACAGAGTGCTCTGATGTCTGTGGGAAAAAACTTGAAACTGAGCAAGATGACTATTGCAGCAACACGTCATCAGTAGGATAAAACTAAGCTGTCTCTTGATGGTCTACGACAGGGTGTCCAAACTGGGTCAGAGAGTGCTGGTGTCCTGCATGTTTTAGTTCTCTGCCTGCTTCATCATACCTGAATCTAATGATGACGTCATCACCAAGGTTGTGAAAAAGAACAATAATGAGCCTTTCATCACAAAGTGGATGGGAGAGGCACCGGATGGAGATCAACGGAGATCAAAGCCGGAGGAAATCTTGGATCTGAGCATCTCCATGGCAAAAGGCCCTGATCTCCTTTGATCTGATAGGAGATCAGCACTGGAGCCATGGAGACGCTCAGATCAAAGGAAATCAGCTTTGTAGAGTTGTAATGTGCTCGTACTCATCCTTACATTTTTCTAGAAATTTGTCTTCAATCACCTTTTCTCTATTTACACTCTCTACTTGAACCTTTACCTGTTTATTTATTTCATATTTTCCAAATATCATGATTTTTGTTTGACCTAGATTTAATGAATTAGATTTCATTTCTCTGAATGTATCTAGTATGTCGTTGAAGAGTTTTTCTAGGATTTGGGAGAATTGTGGGTCTGTAGTTTGTGAAGTGTGTCTGTTTTCAATAACGGTATCCTTACTGGAAGCCTGTTGAATGATACTATGTAGAACCTTCTATGTACTGCTGACATGGTCTTTATTGTTTTCTGGTACTTTCTTAAAAGAATTCTTCTAACATTTTCTCATCATATGAGTGAACTTTGTTTTACATTTCTTGGATTTATTTTCCATCTCCTTCGTTCATCATTTATTGGATTCTCTATGTCATGTATTCTTCTCCTTGGATGCATTTTTTAAGCCCTTTGTCATCCATTAAACATCTTTATATTCCACTTTTTCTCGTATTTATAAATGAGTTCCCAGTCATCTGATTGTACCTCAATAACTAGTTTTTCCAGGGACTGCTCTGTTTTGACTCATTTGTGTTGACATCTATCTGTTGTCTGTTTTAATGTTTCTGTGGTTTTTATTGTAAATAGTAAAAAAACTAAAACAAACAGACATGAAATCAGTGATATCATTGACTAATACATCACTTACTTTGATATTATCTATAACATGTGTAAATAAATTATGACCCTCCAAACGACCCCCAGGAGGCCCGGCTGTTGTGTGTGTGTGTGTGTGTGTGTGTGTGTGTGTGGGGGTGGGGGGGGGGGGGTGTGTGTGTGTTTGGGCCTGGTTATAGGAGAAGTGAGGATGGAGCAGCCATTTACTGGTAAAACTAACTCACTAACATCTTGGTGAAAATAGAATATTTGTTTTTTTCAAATTAAAGTGACAATGAAAGTGAGAACAGGAGTTCCCCCCTCACCTCCAGAGTGAACATAAGTCATGTCTGTATATTACATCCATCATCCATCCATCCATCCATCCATCCATCCATCATCCATCATCCATGATGTGATCCAGCAAACATGTCCAAGCAGTAGTGTTGTGTTGTTGCTTCTCATTGTCAATAGAACCATGAGAAAGTATGAGAGTGACTGATACGCTTGTATGATCACTGGACCTTTTGAAAGCAGTCAGACTCTCATACTGTACCAGTAGCATCTGTGTCATTCACAACCCATCTCCATCTTAACTGGACTTTCTGTGTACACATATGATTTTGTGTTTTCATCTGTGGACTGGTGACTAGTGAGTGTGTTGCCTTCAGTGGCAAAGGGAAATAAAACCTCTGCATGAAGAGGAATCATGGAGCCTCCCCCTTCTCAGCTCCAAGTGTCCAAATCTGAACAGCTGGTCTGGGCTCTGAGTGGAAGCTGAGGTGGTCATGTGCCTGGGCCTCCAGACTGATCCACTCCACTCCAAGTCCAAGTCCGAGTGTAAAACTCAGTCTCAGTCTCAGTCTCAGTCTCAGTCTCTAGCTTTGTCCACTCTCTCTCTCTCTCTCTCTCTCTCTCGCTCTCTCTCACGGTGCAACCTCAGCTCCGCCCACTGCTCCCAGAGTCCAGATCCATATTTCACTTTCTCTTGTATTGTTTGATTGTACACTCATAGTGACAGGGCGTCTTTTCCTTTATAAATGAGTTCCCAGTCATCCGATTGTACCTCAATAACTAGTTTATCCAGGGATTCCTCTCTTCTAACTCATTTGTTATGATATCTATCTGTTGTCTGTTTTAATCTTTCTGTGGTTTTTATTGGAAATAGTAAAAAAACAAACAGACATGAAATCACTGATATCATTGACTAATAAGCCCTTGTACGTTTTCTTCATTTGACTTTTATTTGCTGATTGTTTCATCTGAATGTTTAATCTGTTCCACCTCTTCAAGCTACATCAATAACCAATGTAATACGCCCCCTGGATTTGGTCACCACAGTCACACGGTCAAAGAGCAAGTCAGCCTCGCTGCTGCCCCCTGCTGGCCGCGCCCCGTCACTATCTGTCAAATCCTGTTACAGACTGCTCAGTTGTCAGTGGGAAAAAACTTGAAACTGAGCAAGATGACTATTGCAGCAACATGTCATCAGTTGGATAAAACTAAGCTGTCTCTTGATGGTCTACGACAGGGTGTCCAAACTGGGTCAGAGAGTGCTGGTGTCCTGCATGTTTTAGTTCTCTGCCTGCTTCAGCATACCTGAATCTAATGATGACGTCATCACCAAGGTTGTGAAAAAGAACAATAATGAGCCTTTCATCACAAAGTGGATGGGAGAGGCACCGGATGGGAGAGGCACCGGATGGAGTTCAACGGAGATCAAAGCCGGAGGAAATCTTGGATCTGAGCATCTCCATGGCAAAAGGCACTGATCTCCTTTGATCTGATAGGAGATCAGCACTGGAGCCATGGAGACGCTCAGATCAAAGGAAATCAGCTTTGTAGAGGTGTAATGTGCTCGTACTCATCCTTACATTTATCTAGAAATATGTCTTCAATCACCTTTTCTCTATCTACACTCTCTACTTGAACCTTTACCTGTTTATTTATTTCATATTTTCCAAATATCATGATTTTGGTTTGACCTAGATTTAATGAATTAGATTTCATTTCTCTGAATGTATCTAGTATGTCGTTGAAGAGTTTTTCTAGGATTTGGGAGAATTGTGGGTCTGTAGTTTGTGAAGTGTGTCTGTTTTCAATAACAGTATCCTTAGTGGAAGCCTGTTGAATGATACTATGTAGAACCTTCTATGTACTGCTGACATGGTCTTTATTGTTGTTGGAGCCAAAATCCTTTGTTCACTCACCCTCCTGAGGGAGGGGGTGGGGGTGGTGGTGGGGGGTGGGCGAGGGGGGTTGAGCCACGTTTCTTTGAGAACAAAGAAACCATGTGCTCAACCCTGGAAAATTCGCCATTGATCACATGACCCCCCCCCCCCCCCCCGCTAGCTGCGGCACTGCAGCTCAACGGCAGGGGGACCCAAAACCCCGTCATCACCGCGTCACTGGCCCGGTAACGCGCATGCCAACCCCGCGTGGATTGGCTAAACCACGGCCAACGCTTATTCTTTAGAAAATAAAGATCTTCAATGTGATTTACTACAGTGACACAAGTTTGGTTGGAAAACAACTATTTATTTATTTTAAATCAAGAACTGAAATGAAAGATGAAAGGATGAGACCAGTCACAGTCATGAAATTATGATCCCTGGTCAAATTTTCCCCTCACGTGCAGTACATACAAACCCCCAGCAGATGTCACTATAATCACGCTCAAGCACTTGTCAATCCTTTCAAGGAAGCTTTCTCAAATTTCACCACCACCAAGCAAAGGTGCAACAATCCACAGAACAAAATCAAAAGGGCAAAGCAAAATCACAAATCCAAGAATCCACGAGACAAACAGACAACATCCCTGCATAATGTCGCCTTTTTTAACTTGTGTGAACAATATAGAGAGTCAGGACGGGAGGACAGCCCTGAGCAATAATATGGAAATGATTTAACGATGACAGAAAAGTGGAAATAGCTTCAACAAAACTCATCCCTGCCACCCTTGCAGTTACATTAATTACACAAAGTGATGCAATGCATTTATTATATATCATATAATTGTCTTGGAAAGTGACATTGAATGTAAAAGGTTGAAATCCTTCCATGTGCGTCTCCTGTTGGATCCAGTAGTTTCAAGTAGTAGACTTATAGCTCACAGAATGGGATGACAAGTTGTCCTCCTCCATGAGCAGAATTTAAAAAGAAAAAAAGTTAGAAAAAACAAAACAAACCCATATTAGGAATTGAAGAGCACTTTTCAAAAGTATAATTTAAAATAAATGATGGTTCATACTAAAAAGGTAATTGATATTAGTCTCAAATGGACCAAAATAGACTCCTTGTCCGATTGTGAGAGTTTAACGATTGAACTGAATCTGACTTTCTAATGTCGTCCATCTGAGTGTTTGATGACACGAGTCAAGACATCTTACCAGTGACTGCATTAATGCTGACTCCACCGCTTCTGACGCTCCCAAACACAGAGAAGACAGTGAATGTGTCCTCAGTTGCAGCAGAGAGAGACGAGACTGTGTGAGTTACTGGTCCGTCTCCATCTGGTGCTCTGATGTTTGTCTCGGTACCATTAAACTGGAGGATGAAGCTGATGTTGTTGTTCACTTTCTTCCACTGTAGAGTGACACTGGTCTCACTTTGTCCTGTTGACCTGAAGTCTTCTACAGGAGCTGGAGCTGAGAACCACAGAACAACTCACTTACTATCAGTGGCAGAAGTGAAACAGAACGACCAAACATGTTTGTATGTCGTGTTTATAGAAGCACCAATTTAATACAACATACATATAAACTATTGTTGCATAGCAGGTTGATGTAAATCACATTTGCATTGTAATCCAGTGACGTGCCGAGAGATGAGTCACTGATTCTTTCAAATATTTGTAAATGGAGTTTATGAAAACATTGTTTTTGCAATAAGAATTTGTAAGGATGGAATAAGTCTTATTGTGGGATCTCAACGCCACAAGCATGCAGTATTTAGTAGTAAAAATAACATATATATTACTTGCTGTGTAACAGACAAAAGGCAGTTGGATGGAGCAGCCTTCATCTGACCACAGTCCTGACTCCAGTGATGTAGCGACGCACGTCTCGCCTGTAGTGTCGGGCTGGTTGTTCTCCCAGTTTCGATATAGAGAGTCACTCCCATCAGACCAAACTTTTCGCCGATACAGACCAATCCACACAAGGTTGTCATCTGCGACTCTCTTGACCAGTTCATGTTCTGTCTCGTTTCGTATGCTGTGGAGGGAAGAGTAGCAGATCTCCATCGTACTGTATGGAAAACAAATTCACAGATTCATGGATGGAATGAACAAATTAGTGAGTTCATACGGTACCTGGCCAGATCGACATAATTCTCTCTGCAGAACCTCTGAGCTTCTGTCCAAGTGCTTAATGTTTCAGTCTTAACAAAGGTTGCTTTTCCATTCCATGTACCTGGAAATATAGACACTTTTTTTCTTTAAGAAACAAAGAATGAGTTCTTCTACTATTTGCTGTGAATCAAAATAAAAGAAAAAGCTGAATATTTGACAGTAGTTTCTAAGGCACTGACTTATTCAACACATTTACACACAGCCTGAAGTATTGACATTTCTGGAAGCTCTTGTCAAAAAGTAATGCTTTTAAAATGTTACTATTTAAAAAAACTCACCACTGAAGCACACAGACCGATGTTTATAACTGCAAGACACGTCATTCCATTGGTCATTGAATGACCTCCCGAATACTCCACAGTTTTCTCTTCCATTATAATTGTCAGGCACACCACTGTACCAATTTCTATACGTCGCCTCTCCCTCGCCATAGAAGCTGCTGTCATTTAAGGACCACATCCAGCTGTTTTGCAAGTCATCATGAAGACCAATCCAGGCTTTTCCTGCTCAAATAAAAGATGTTGATTCGGTCAAAAACAAGAGAATTGAAACTTTCCATTGTGGATTATTCTGTGTGTGTTGGAGCCATTTGAGACTATCAATGTTCTTTGTCAAATTGGTGCAAACTGAAGTGATGATAAGAAATACTATTTAAAGTTTTCCTATTTTTGTGTTTTTTTAGTTATTTTGATCATTAGAATGTGTGGATCTCTCCTCCTCCTCGTCAGGCCTTCCTCCTTAGAATCAGGAGGAGGTGAAGCTGTGAGTGTGGAAGGAGGAGGGAGTGATGGTTTTTCTACCGCAGGCACACAAGCCTGTACAAACTAGAATTTATGTTAAGTATTTGTATTATTTAAGAAAGTAAACCACAGAGAATATTTTTTGTTTGTTTAAATAAATAGTGCATCTTTATTGTGAAACCTGGAAAATCTCTCTGCGAGTGTTTTTTACTTTCTGCGAGTCGAAAATCTCCTCAATGTGCAACTCTAAATTTAGATTTTTGGGAGGAAAGACTGGCCACAACAGTGTGTGTCAAATACGGTGCAAGTATTCAGGACTCACCAGTATCGCTCGAAGCCGTGTTTCCAACTGCATCAACGTCAGCTGCACTTTGAATCGTGGCCAGATCAGTGAAGTCATCCCTGCACACACGCTGAGCGCTTGTCCAGGTCAGAGGAGTATTTACAAAGTTGTAGTGAGTTTGGCCAGAACCTACATTGGTGATCACTCCTAAAGCAAAACAGAATATACAATGTATTAATCAAGAGTATGCTCCGTTTGATTTGCTCTTCATCTGTCACTATTTTCCTGTTTGGATGTTTTTCTTTCCATCCCCTTTGCTTCCTGTTTTCTCCTGAAACACACCCATCCTCCGCAGGGGCCTTGTCATCCTAACAAGGTGCAGCAACACTTTAGAAACATGAGCTACAGATGTAATTGCCTTTTTAAAATTGCACCAACCTGTGAGAACAAAAAGCACCAGTCCCCTCTCCATGAGGTAAACCTTTGAAAAGATGCAAAAATAAAGTATTCTTTCATTTTAAAGCTTAATTCCTGATCACATTATTCATGTACACGCCACATCTGACATGGAACATTAGGGAACGTGTCATAAAATAATTCATATTAATCTAAAAAATAACCTTTTTAATAATATAGTATAGTAGAATAATAACCTAAATATACTGGACTCACCATTGTCTCTGGAACCTCCGGAGCTCTTGGGAACACCGACAGTGGCTAAAGGCTGGTTTGGCTCATATCAGTTTTCAGCAGCTGTGACTGAACAAAGTGTCGCTCTGCTGCTCTATATTCTGGGTTTTTTCTTCTTCCTCGTGTGTCTGTGTGCTGGGCGGAGTCAACAAGACCTGCACTGGAGCTGAGCTGCACACCTGAGAGTATGTAAATAAGTAAGTACGTAAGTAAGTACATTTTATTTCTATAGGGCTTTTCACAGACACGGAGTCACAAAGTGCTTCACAGTAAAAACAGATGAAAACAGATAAGAGCGAAAAACCATCTTAAAAACACAACAAATGCCGTCAGTCGGCAGCGTGGGTCGATTAGACTAGAATGTTTTGGCAAACAAATGTGTTTTTAGGCACTTTTTAAAGATGTCCGCTGAGTCCAGGGAGCGCAGGTCAAGTGGGAGTTCATTCCAAAGTCGGGGTGCGGCAGCTTGGAGTGATGGGTCTCCCCGGGTTTTAAAGCACGTACGTGGAACTTTTATTAGGTTCTGCCCAGAACGATCTCGAGGTCCGAGTCGAGCTGTAGGGCTTTATGAGGTCAGCAATGTAAGGAGGAGCTGGACCATGTAGGGCTGGAAAAGTTAGCACCAAGATTTTATATTGAACACGAGACTCAACAGGGAGCCAGTGAAGAGATCTTAACACAGGGGGGGGGGGGGGGGGGGGGGGGGGTGGGCCCTCCTGTTGGTGCTGGTCAGAAGTCTGGAGGCTGAGTTCTGGACTAACTGGAACTGAGCCAGCTCTTTTTTGTTGAGTCATGTAAAGAGGCATCATAGGCCTCGTTTCCACTGCACGGTACCGCACGGTACGGTAAACAGCGTACCCACACCCAACTCTGTTGCTCCGTCCCACCGCAGAGAGTCGGGGTTGTGAACGGCTGCATGATGACGCAGGTATGTGACATCATCACATGACAGTAAACACTGCGGGAGCAGCCACAACAAACATTTGTTGCGTTGCAGCTGAGACGTCTGAGTAAAGGCCCCTGCATCCTCCTATTAGAACCCAGAAGAACTGAAGAAACGCTGGTCGATGTGCCAACGTTTGTTGTTGTTGTTGTTCGGCAAGATGCTGGAGCGGTGAACTTTCTTCTTGTTCTTATAGAGCAGGGGCGGCCAAACAGTCAGAGACAAAGAGCCACAAGAATTACAGTACGTTGGTAGTACAAAGAACTACATTATACACATGTAGGATCACAATCAAACTCCCACAACTTCCTGAAAACAGCATCTTACCAGTGACTGCATTAATGCTGACTCCGCTGCTTCTGACGCTCCCAAACACAGAGAAGACAGTGAATGTGTCCTCAGTTGCAGCAGAGAGAGATGAGACTGTGTGAGTTACTGGTCCGTCTCCATCTGGTGCTCTGATGTTTGTCTCGGTACCATTAAACTGGAGGATGAAGCTGATGTTGTTGTTCACTTTCTTCCACTGCAGAGTGACACTGGTCTCACTTTGTCCTGAAGTCTTCTACATGAGCTGGAGCTGAGAACCACAGAACAACTTACTTACTATCAAAGGCAGAAATGACCCCGAAGGACCAAATGTGATGGACAAAATGATGCAGCTATCTATTACCTTATGACATTATGTTTTAATGGGATGTTGACGTATAACATCAGTAAAAGATATCCACTGGTGTAATCCAGTATTGTACGGTGAGTTTTATATCAGATGAGCCACTCACTCCTTCATAGCCAAATTTACAAAAATATGAGCCCAGTAGGAGAAATTCAATTTGCCATTCAGTTCCCGGCTATCACACTAACCACTGAATGGATTTCATTTCTCATATCACAGTTCCGCACACATGCGCGCATAATAAAGGTACGTATTTCACCAAAGTACATAGTTCAATGTGTTTCAGCTCGGACTTTACTTTTTGTTCCCCAACAAGTTTTTTTTTGTTTTTTATTCTGGGGACCCGCTTTGCTCCATGCTGGTGTACTGAGCCAGGCACCAGAAGACTGTTAGATACAACAAAACACTTCACTTGGATCTGCTTAATTACACATCACACACAGTCTCACCAGTTTGGATTTGCTCTTCATCTGTCACTATTTTCCTGTTTGGAGGTTTTTCTTTCAATCCCCTTTGCTTCCTGTTTTCTCCTGAAACACATCAATCCTCCTCAGGGGCCTTGTCATCCTAACAAGGTGCAGCAACACTTTAGAAACACATCAAGAAGAAACATGAAGAATAACAACAGTTTTTCAACAAATAAAAGGAAAAATCATATTTATTTCTCATGTGGATCGAATGTTCTATTGTCTTTTTTCCTTCTATATTATATCCTTTTTTTCTTACTAAGAAACATTTTCAAATTAATTTTCTATTTTGAAGGAGCTCAGTGGTATGTGAGTACTGCAGTGGGTACTCCATATAAATTCATGTTCTGTGTTCCTCGATGCTCGTGTTGCAAACATCATAGGTTTTGTTCTAACGTGTGAAATTCTGTTAGTTAAATCCCATCACAAAGCAGGAATACAGGTACTAAGTTGATATATTATTTTCATTTAGCCCAGGGTCAATAACCTGAGAAGATGACTATAGACTTCTACACTGAGTATTATGAACTTTGTACTATGTGATTACAAAACACCTTCACCAACAGCAGGTTCCTCATTATTTCTGCTTATTTGCATCTTTTGATGCAAACTGTCATGTCGTGCCGTCAGTCAAACAAATGTCTCATGTCCTCACACTGTTAGTATCACAGATCAGATCATTTCCTCACCTCTCGTTTGAGTAACTAGGGAATATTTCCTGTTTGCCGTGTAGGTATATTCTACAAGCTTTTCATTGTGTAACATCTCCACCATTGATGATGCTTTTGTGTTCGATGTTTCTGCAGCTCTCACTTCTACAAGCTGCTCAGAGACAAAGTTTATCACATTAACTAACAAGATTTCTGTCAGATTGACTGGATTCTTCAACCCTTGAGGAGAACAAACACACACAGAAACGGATTCAGTCGGTCCTATGCTGTACGCTAGAAGGTGAAACAATAGTTCAACTGCAGTTAGTGAGCCGTAAATTCATTGTAGTCCAGCGAGGCTAAAACACATTATTGCCTCTGATTATACAAATTAAATCTATAAGTTGTTGGTGACAAGTATTCCTAAAAGACTGGGACACTGCCCTTTCTGAAATGTTAATTTGAGCTTTAACCTAAAACTAAACCTTTAGGTACGATCAAACACATGGCAATCCTTCGCTCAGGTATTTCACTTAAACACAGGCTCATCATGAGGTGGAGATGGAATTGCATTTTTGCAATCGTTCATTTTAAAGCTTAATTCCTGATCAGGTTATTCATCTAAATGGAACATTAGGAAAAGTGTCAGTAAGAACAGTAAGCTTTAGAATATACTGGACTCACCACTGTCTCTGGAACCTCCGGAGCTCTTGGGAACACCGACAGTGGCTAAAGGCTGGTTTGGCTCATATCAGTTTTCAGCAGCTGTGACTGAACAACATGGTAACAAATAGCTGAACAAACCACAACGCAAACAAAAAAGCTGGCAAAGACCATGGAGCAGGACTGAGGAACCGATAGTAAAAAGTCACAATGTGACCTGTTTTTTTTTTCTTTCTTTTGCAGTGTTTTGACTGAATGGTTCGGAAACATGAGCTGGGGAATGGGGAGGCTTTCCTGTGTGTTTATCCTGATGATTCCATAACCACAAGTGGCCTTCAGATGACACGGGGATTCTCACTGTCTTACCTTTGAGTTTGTTCTCTGGCAATGTAACTAACAGAATGTAATCATCTGATCCTTTCTAGTTGCAATTATTCCCGTCAGGTAATACATTTTATGTTTTCATTTTATTCATTTCATTTTGAATTGCTTAACAAATTAAGATTTTAATTCATAAAATTGAAATTCATGAATGAAACTTTGACTTGTTGCTGCAACATTGTGTTTAACTATTGTGTCCAAATAAATACAGTTTTCATTTGAATTTGCTTGTTTCCTGATGGCTTCATGAGCATTCAACACAGAAGTACACGCTACTTTGAGCTGTGTGTGTGCCTATATTATATTCAAACTGTTGTGTCCAAGGTTTTCTTGTTATTTCCCCTCACAGTACCAAAAACATACATTTTAGGCCAATTGGTGACTGTGAATATGTGTGGGTATATATGTGTGATTGACTGTCTGTGTCCGGACTGGGAACCTGTTCAAGTTCTACAGTAGTGCCCTCACCCAAAGTCAGCTGTGATCGGCCCTGTAGCCAATGAAGACCATGGATGTAAAGTCTAATAATAAAGAATTGATGCTCATATTCAGATGTACCTCGTGTGTTTCTGACACTAATGTCTGACAACTGGAAGTAAAGATACTTCTGAATCACACTAATCCGTTAATTGTTGCTTTCATCTTAAACGGCTGAATGTTGAAACCAAAGTAACGTCAAGCAAACCGAGAAGAAATAAACATCCTGAGAATGGGAATCAATGCAAAGGGTCAGTGGGAAGAAACAAAATGGAAGAAAATATGTAACATCATTTTAACTCTGCCGGTATTATTGGTTTTTATTGTGTTGTGTTTGGTGTCAGTTACTATCATTTCTACATTTAATACAGCACCTGCAATGCAAACCCAGATCACCGTAACTGAATTCAAGTCAAAAAGAATGTTAAAAAGAACATTTTAGTGACAAAAGATGGATTCAAAAACTCATTTGAAATCAAAGTGACATCGGTTTTCTTCTATGAAGATATGAGGTTGACCTATTGAGAGCAAGAAGTCAGACAAGGTGTAGTTAAATGTAACTCCAGCAAGGGGCGCTCTGAAATAGGTAACACACACACACACACACACACACACACACACACACACACACACACACACACACACACACACACACACACACACACACACACACACACACACACACACACACACACACACACACACACACTTTCCCATTACACTTGTGCAGACTTGACTCAGATGCTGCGTTCAATGCGATGGGAAATGTGAATCATGTGAAAAGACAATGGAAAGGTAAAAGCCACTTGCAAGATTTTCACCATAAAACAAATAAAAACAAACATTACAATACCTGTTTAGTTTTTATTTTTTTATTAAATGTACCAAAACATTGTCGGTACTGAATTGGTTTTATACGATACATTGTGAATTGCCTCTGGAATAAAAACAGTAATTGCTTACTGAATTTCATGTGAACAAAAGCAAAGGAAACAGACGACTTCATATTTACTCATGTTTTTATCTTTGCATTTTTTTAATGTATATTTAGTAGTGCTGTCAATCGATTAAAAAAATTGCATTGTTTTTCTACTTAAGACTGAAACTTGTAATGGATATTTATTCAGGAAAAACCATGAAATTAATGTCGACTCAACAAACAATATTAGACTATATTTAAATTCAAAGACTATCTTTATAACGTCCTTTTAGCCAGACTTATGTTAGATGTTTATTAATTTATGTTTTACCGGGTTTTGTTAGAGTCCACCACTTTGAGAATTGGAGTATTTCTTTTATTTTATTTTATTTATTTATTTATTTTTCGCCCTTGTCCTGTTGGGCAGCTTGGGCCAACAATATGATGTGATCTAGAACCTTCGGCATCTGAACAGTTTTTGGTCTTGCAACAGGGAGAGACCTGGAGTCTCCTCCTGTTGCCTTCTCCGTCAGAAGTTGGCATGGCTGCCGTACACGACCGGGGGGGAACGCTCAAAGAGAGAGAGAAGAGAAGAGAGAGAAGAAAGTTGAGGGGGGAGGGGGGGAGGGGGATGGGGGAAGGGGATAACATACAATATCCTTGTTGTGCTACATATGTTATTTGCTGTTATCACACTGATCCAAATATTTTCCAACTGTTTTTGGATTAAACCAGCCTGAGCAGCTCTATCTAGACAGTAAGATGATTTCTTAGATTAACCAGCCTGAGCAGCTCTATCTAGACAGTAAGATGATTTCTTAGATTAACCAGCCTGAGCAGCTCTGTCTAGACAGTAAGATGATTTCTTAGATTAACCAGCCTGAGCAGCTCTATCTAGACAGTAAGATGATTTCTTAGATTAACCAGCCTGAGCAGCTCTATCTAGACAGTAAGATGATTTCTTAGATTAACCAGCCTGAGCAGCTCTGTCTAGACAGTAAGATGATTTCTTAGATTAACCAGCCTGAGCAGCTCTATCTAGACAGTAAGATGATTTCTTAGATTAACCAGCCTGAGCAGCTCTGTCTAGACAGTAAAATGATTTCTTAGATTAACCAGCCTGAGCAGCTCTATCTAGACAGTAACGTGAAGCAGGAACATGAATTAACAAAGAGGCAACAACAAAAGAGGAACATGATTTTTAAAGTTTGAGCAAATGATGACAGAGAACAAGCAACTTCAGAAGCACCTTTAGTGAGGAGTGGAAGTGTGTGTGTGTGTGTGTGTGTGTGTGTGTGTGTGTGTGTGTGTGTGTGTGTGTGTGTGTGTGTGTGTGTGTGTGTGTGTGGTTTGTCCACTGGGTGTGGCCGGAACTGTTGTGGGGGGACCCGTGGTGACACCCCGGGGTCCGAGGCCATCGGGCCCGGACACCGCCACCCCGGCAGACGGAAGCCCCCCAGGTCCGAGGAGACCCCAGCGAACCACCCCAGAGAGCCCCGCCCCCGCCAAAAAAGCACCCGACGGAGAATGCAGAGAGGAATCCCCCCCAGGCAAGAGGGGCCCACAAGAGAAGGATAAAGGGCACAGGGCCCCAGGCCCCGACCCAAGCCGCCAAGCCGAGAAAAGGCCGGAGCAGGGCCCCCGGGCCGAGCGGGCCGAGAGCCCCCACAACCCCGGCGGCGAGTCCCACCGCACCCCCGGGAACAGGCCCACCCACCGCCCCCCCAACCCGGCAAGGCAGAGACGGCTCCAGCCGCCGCGCCCCGGACCAGCCCCGCCCCCAGACCCAGGAAAGCGAAGGCCGGCGCAGGCCCCGGTCGGAGGACAGTCAACTCTACACCCCCAGGAGCCTCATAATCCACCCGCATAGTACAAACCCGCAGTTTGTACTATGTGATTACAACACACCTTCACCAACAGCAGGTTCCTCATTATTTCTGCTTATTTGCATCTTTTGATGCAAAATGTCATGTCGTGCCGTCAGTCAAACAAATGTCTCTCATGTCCTCACACTGTTAGTATCACAGATCAGATCATTTCCTCACCTCTCGTTTGAAGAACTAGGGAATATTTCCTGTTTGCCGTGTAGGTATATTCTACAAGCTTTTCATTGTGTAACATCTCCACCATTGATGAGGCTTTTGTGTTCTATGTTTCTGTAGCTCTCACTTCTACAAGCTGCTCAGAGACAAAGTTTATCACATTAACGAACAAGATTTCTGTCAGATTGACTGGATTCTTCAACCCTTGAGGAGAACAAACACACACAGAAACGGATTCAGTCGGTCCTATGCTGTACGCTAGAAGGTGAAACAATAGTTCAACTGCAGTTAGTGAGCCGTAAATTCATTGTAGTCCAGCGAGGCTAAAACACATTATTGCCTCTGATTATACAAATTAAATATATAAGTTGTTGGTGACAAGTATTCATATATGTGTGTGTGCCATGTGCACCAGACAGGAGAAAGCCTAACTTTGAGTTTGCGTATCTTTGTAAATAAAGTCACTCAGTTCTGACCTTAGGTTTCCATATACATTCTTTTTTACCTGGAAACAGTCCAGTTCCCATCTTGAAGTTTTACTTTTCAGCTGGAATTCCCGTCCTCACTTCTCCTGAAGCCTTGTAGTTTCTGTTTATACCGGGTGGGCGAGTCTCTGTTGGCCCACTTCCATCCTTTACACGGCCCTGTGATTCCGCTCACCAGAGGGCGCTCTTCGTGCTTCTTTTCAACTCATATTTTCACAAACACATCAACATCGTCAAATGCTGCATGACCTGGAAGGAACTGACTGGGAGGGCATTTCTGACCTGAAGGTTATCAGTAAGTAAACTAAAGTCTCCCATATGGTCTAGTGGTTAGGATTCCTGGTTTTCACCCAGGTGGCCCGGGTTCGACTCCCGGTATGGGAACCAGTGTTTTTGCAAATGTCTCCACATGTGAGATAAATAAAGGGACATCTTATATTAAAGAGCTGCAGTCCCGGTCAGGGAATTGAACCCCTACCTCCCACGTGACAGGCAGGGATACTCACCACTATACTAATGAGAAGATGTTGCTATGTGTTGTTGTCATGTGTCTGTTACCACACTTCCACATTGTGACATCACAGTGATGTCACAATGTGGAAGCTTTGTGACATCAGGTCCAGATGTTCCCCAGCTGTCATGAAGACACTCTTCTGTAAATCCAGCATTAGTTCAACAGGCGAGGAACACCTGTACGATGCCATCTGCTCTCTGAGTTTCACTTCAACAAGTTCCAGGAATGTGAACTCAGGGCTTCTTCTTAAACTGAAGCTTTAGAGAAACTGTCATGGCAGCTTTGTCCACTAGGATGGAAACTTGTGGAAACAAATCATGTGACTTTGCTTTCCCCTCGTCTCCCTCGTGACAGGCGGGGATACTCTCCACTATACTAACGAGGAGGTTGTTTCTCAAATATTATGAGAACCTTCATCCATAAAAACTGTGGACTTCACTTGGTACCAATAGATTGAAGACTGAGGAGAGTAGGAGAGCTGAGAGTGCTGCAGCTCCCCCTGTAGGATGGTATATGAACTGCATATCTTCCACTTCAATGGTCTAGAAATCAGTGTGTCCTCCACTGCAAGTCAACAGATAGAACCAAACCTTTGGGTTCTAGTGAGGAGTCAGTCTTCTCTTGTATTGATATTAGTACTGTGACGGGCTGAGTTGTAAGAAACAATCCTTGATGAGTCGGAAAATGAATCACTTTTCCAGCCATTTAAATTTGTTTTCCTTAATATTGTGTTCAATATGTGGACATTGTCTGAAGAAATCGTTGACAAAAGACATTATCAGGGACATTGCGAATGTCACACAGAAGACTGAATAAAGAACAATAAAATAGTTTAGAGTTTTTGTGTTTTCTCCTTTGTATATATACTTTATGGAGTACTTTATACTTCAATTCAGTTGTACCGTGGACATCTCAGAGCTAAGGTAGTAGATCTATCTACGTTCCCCAGGTGTAAATCTATGTGTTCCTGCAGAACAAGAACCAAAACAGAACAATAATGAAGAGCAGATATGAAATGAATAATGGCCACTAACACAGAATAAGACCAAAGAAAAGATCAAATGGAAAAGGAGCAATATACTAAATTAAACAACCATATCCTAAATTAAACTAAAGTAATAGTATATACAGTTAAAATGATAACTGTGAAAGTAAATCCTATGTATCACATGGTAGAACACTACAACAATGGGTATGACATGTTGGCTTATAAAATAAGTCATTTCAGGAAAAAGCATTTTTAACTGACTGGCCTCAAGCTGATTTGTAATATAAATATACTTCAGCCCTATATACCAGAAGGTATCTTAGAAAAGTGAGTACACCTCTAACATTTCTGTGAACATTTATATCTTCCGATGGGACACTGAAGAAAAGTGTCATCTCCTCAGTGTCTCATCAAAAGGGTTAGTGAACTCACTTTTGTGAGATACTGTACATATCGCCCACCTTTATACAATAAAAAATATACCTGCTAGTCTTTATGGAGAGGGGGTGGGGTTTGATAAGTTATACTTCTTTCTTTTCTTTGTTTGGTGAGATATCTTTTGATTATTATGAACTGTTTATTTGATTGTGTGCATATTCAGAATAAACAACAACATTTATAAAAGATTAGACTCTAAAATGCCGGAGTATAGACCTTTAATCTTTCACATCGTAATCATAAATTATTCAAGTCACAAGCTCTGCAGCATTTTTTTCATATCAAAAAATACTGTATGGAAGATACTATTACAGATTGTATATTATACCATCATTTGTGGCCATAATTGATCGTATATTATACATTCAGAAATAGGATAATATACAATCAATTATTGGTATAAATACTCAGGCTGCACGTGCTATATAGATAAAAAGACAAAAACGATTTATATTGTACTACATTCAAGAAAGTAGTTTTTAATGTTGAGTTGTTGACTAATTAACGCTTTCTGAAGTTTCCACGAGCATTTCAGAATTTCATTCTGTCGCATTTTATTTTGAATTGTCACATTTTATTTTGAATGAGAACTTCCTGTCTGACAGTGGCGGGAGCCTGAGAGTGGAGAAGCCTGAGCGTGGAGAAGCCTGAGAGTGGAGAAGCCTGAGGGTGGAGAAGCCTGAGGGTGGAGGTCCTGCAGCCAGACACTCTTAGAATGTTTAGGGTTAAATTTGGGTTCAATGTGGTCAGGAGAAGAAAGAAAGAAAGAAACACTACAGATGCAATAGGGTCCTCGCCTCCAGGCAGCTTCCCTTCTGGGCTCGGTCCCTAAAATAAAGGTGCACAGAACCCAGTGTCCAGTGAGGAGGTCCTAGAAAGGGAACCACAAATGGACTCCAGAGTCTTACTGTGAAACTTTTATGTTCACATTGGCAACAGCTGGAATGGCTGGAAGGGGCCGTTCCCAATCTGAACCTCATGGTTTTCAATAACAAAACTAAAAGGTTTTGCTCTCCCTGTCGGGGAATTGAACCCCTGCCTCCCACGTGACAGGTGGAGATACTCTCCACTATACTAACAAAGAGGTGTGAGGACAGCCACTGTCCCAGTCTCTCAGGGGTGGAGCCAAACTCTGCACCTACGCTTGTGTAACCACAGCGGAGTGTCACTCAAACTGTGGGGGAGGGGCTCACGCAGCACAGCAGTTGGATCACATGACCTCTCTTGGTGGGAATCTGCTGCTATGTGAGCGTTGGTGGTTCAGTGGTAGAATTCTCGCCTACCACGAGGGAGGCCCGGGTTCAATTCTCGGCCAATGCAACAGACCTTTTCTGAACCCTACTTTGAAGTGTTGACATAAATATCACACCGTGGGTTTTTTCTTACTGGTCAGCTTATGCTGCTTTTCCACTGGTACCTACTCAGCCCTACTCAGCCCTACTTCACCTGACTTGCCTCGCTTTTGATGCGTAACGTGAGCGGCGTTTCAAATTTCCCCAAAAAAACAAATTTGACCCCTAAACATTCTCCAAAACTCAACAAATTTGGCACATTCATCAGGACTGGTGCAGACTATAAGAAAATGTAAAAAATTAACCCACAAAGTGCCAAAATGTGCTCTCTAACGCCACCTACCATGACTAAAATGACCATCACAGCCATTGCGTGATGTCTGTCAGAATGTTGTAGAGAAATTAAACTGAAACTCATTTGATCATCTCATTAACGCCTAAATATCACACAATGACACCCCTGACCTAAGTCCAACAGGAAGTCCACAATGTGCCCTTCAAAATAAGATTTATGCCCCAAATTTAATCTGGCTCTCCCTCAAACACTACCTCCTCTGAGGGTGAACATCATATCGGCTTCAAAACACTATTAACTGACAGAGGAGACACGTCTGCTCAAAACTCTATACAGCTTTGTAGTTACTCGAGTAGTTTGGATTTTATTTGCTGTGAAAGATTGCAATGCTGAATCCCACTGCCCGCCTCCTCTCATTCAAATACATTGGAAAACCAAACACCACGGCCAGTACAAATGTCATGGAGATCAAACCAAAACTCACTTGTCATCTCATCAAGATCTAAAAATCACGTGTTGACACCCCTGACCTAAATCCTACAGGAAGTCCACACTTTGCTTTTGTGGCCATGCCTCAAACTTTAATATTTGCCATCAAACAGGAAGTCTACTGTAACTAGAGGTTTGCATTTCCAGAAGAAAATTCAAGTGTGACTGCTGAAGGGGCTGAATAAAGCTGCTTTCTCCTTTGAATAAATCTCCTTTGATCTCAGCGCATCCATGGCTCCATGGCATCTCCAGTGCTGAGATCACAGCAGATCAAAGCAGATTGAAAGGAGATCAGCTTCTGTTGCAGATCAAACCCACTGAGCTAGTGACATTCATAGACGTCCAAGACCGTCCATCAATCCAGGCCGTAATTCTGGACGTCTATTTGACAGCCAGAACTAGTTGACAAATGACACATAAAATTGATGGACATCTAAGACATCTAGAGTCAGTTGAAAGAGACAGGTCACAAGCTGTCTGTTAAGTCAAACAACCTGTATAATTATTGATTTGTCATTATTATATAGTTTGTGGTCTAATCAAACCTGTTTTAAAATGTAATTTTAATTTGTTTGGTTTATCCTATCAAATACAATTACATAAATCACAAATTGTATTACCAGTATTATTTAAATTAAAATCTGAGTATTGTTACATTATATAGTTTGTATTTTTGAAAGATTCAGTTTGTTTTGAAAATCAAAGTCATTATTTAAATAGAACAATATTTGTGATCAAATGTACGAGTGAAGTTTTAAGAGCTGTATTCGACATCAACTTCCTTCCGTTTGAGCTTTCAAAGTAAAGCTCAAGCTATGATCTCTCCCAGTCACTTCATAAATGTAATGTTGTGAGGGACTGCTGGTATTTGATCCCAGGATCTTCTGATTACTAGACAGGTACTTTGACCAGCTAAGCCACAGCGCCCCCTTCAGCACACTTTTAGTGATGCCTTACCTGTCGGAGGTCTTGTATTCTCCACCTTTGCTTGTATCATATAAAATTTGATGTTACTTTAAAATTTTTATTAAAACCAAAGACACAAATTCAACAACACTCAAGCCACAAGTCATCAAAACAGGGGCAGTTTTCCAATACCTATACTGTCCGTACTTGTGTTCTCGTGTACCTGTGTGTCCTCGCTCTGCCGACTTTATCGAGGATGCATCGACACGGATCTGTGTAGGCTTGGGAAGCCAATTTACCCATAATGCATTTGGCAAGAGATGCTGGAGGAGGAAACACACAACGGTGAGTGAAAAATCTGAAATCTTAGCGTCATTGTTTAACAGAGTGTAGTTTTAAGCGTGTTTTAGGCCAGAATATAGTTGTTTAAAATGTTGTTATGAGGTTGTGTTATGGAAATCTTGTTTAGTCTGATAAAGAATGGTGTGTAATGTTCAGTCTGTGTTCAGGGATGACACTGTTCAAACCTCTGAGCTGCTTTTGGTGTCCTTCAATACAGACTCAAAACAGTTTCAGCCTTTAAGAAGGAACTGTCTGACTTCAGAGTGAGACAAACTCCTGGACAATCATGCAGAGGTTGGACTGTGAATTTGTCTCTTCTTGCAAGAATAATGTAATAAAATGGTCTTAAACTTTCTGAAACGGCTCTCAGTCTGATTCCTGTGTTTTCTGTCTCCATGAGGTTTTCTTACCAGGAAAAGTCTCCTGACAACTTGGTCCTTGGAGCCGGATTCCAACGTCCCTCTGGTCTCCAGGATCGGAGCTGAAATGTGCAGCTCAGGCTTTTCCTACAAAATGTCCTCCAGCTGAATTGTTGTAGGACAGATCCGCTGAAGGTGAGAGGGGGACGGAATCCCAACAAAAGTAAACAAACAGAGACAGATCCAGGATCAACTGAGACTGAGTGAGTTCTCTTTTGTATGAAATATCCTCTTGTATGGGTGGGACGGTGTGGACATCCGTCCATAGGGTGAGTAAGGCTGCACAGTGAGGTCAAAGTGAAGACCAGCTTATTCCAGACAAATGTTATCGGGTCAAACTTGTCCTTACTCGGTGTTGGTATTTAAGGTTACCCTGTTTCAGGGAGGTCAAAGTGAATATAATATTCTGGACAAACAATATCGGGTCTACTTTCCTTCATGCTGAATAGGCATTTTTCTGCTACTAAAGTTGGGTGGTAGATATCCAGCGGTGTCTCAGTGTAAAGTGACGAGGACGTGACGACGACCTGCCCTGACGCGAGGTGAAATGCACTTGATTGTGCCAAGGTCAGACCATGAACACACACATACAGAGTTAGAGAAAGAAGGGATGCAACTACACACACGGTGGTGAGAACATTCCAGTGGGAACACGTCAACATGAGTTTAAACTAGAGATTTGGTGGATCTAATTCGATTTTTGATATATGCAATGAAATTCATAACCTTGGAAAAAGCCATCTTAAAAAAAAACAACAACCGTCAAATTAAGAAACTAATAAGATGATTCTCAAAAAAAATACATTTGTGGATAATAGATTACCTCTGCTGAAACAAAGTAATGATGATCAGACATAATCTATATAGAACTTCAACGAAGCAAAAGCACTTTAACTTAGAGCTAGTTGATGATCTGTTGCTTTAATGAGCCATGGAGGATCTCATGTCTCAACAGGAGGGAAGGTATCTATATCAATCAAGTACTCAAAACATATGGATTCTTAAATTATTGTAAAATAAGTTGTTCACAATGACCAATATGTGCTAAACATAACTCGCAGGGTGCCATGAGACCAAAATGAGCTACATTTCCAGAACCACAATATCCATTTCAACAAGTATGCATGGACTGTATTGAACTATCCAAATGTAATGGGTGCATGAATTTATGTATGTATGTATGTATGTATGTGTGCAGGACGACGCCAAGGAGGAGGCTCAGGATTGTGCAGGAGGACGTGCAGGAGGAGACACAGGAGGAGGTGCAGGATGGTTGCAGGAGGAGGCGCAGGAGGAGGCACAGGGGGAGGTGCAGGTGCAGAATGTGTGCAGAAGGAGGCGCAGGATTGTGCAAGGAGGCACAGGAGAAGACGCAGGAGGATGTGTGCAGGAGGAGGTGCAGGAGGGGTGCAAGAGGAGGCACAGGAGGAGGTGCAGGAGGAGGCACATGAGGAGGCACAGGAGGAGGTGCAAGAGGAGGCACAGGATTGTGCTGGAGGAGGTGCAAGAAGAGGCACATGAGGAGGTGCAGAAGGAGGTGCAATAGGAGGTGCAGGAGGAGACGCAGGATGTATTCAGGATGAGGCACGGGATGTGTGCAGGAGGAGGTGCAGAAGGAGGAGCAGGATGAGGCGTATGATGTGTGCAGGAGGAGGCGCAGTAGGAGTTGCAGGAGGAGGTGAAGGAGGAGACGCAGGATGTGTGCAGGAGGAGGTGCAGGATGTGTGCAGGAAGAGATGCAGGATGTGTGCAGGAGGAGGCACTGGATGTGTGCAGGAGGAGGTGCAGAAAGAGGTTTAGGAGGAGGCGCAGGAGGAGACGCAGGATGTGTGCAGGAAGAGGTGAAGGAAGGAGGTGCAGGATGAGGCGCATGATGTGTGCAGCAAGAGGAGGAAGAGGAGGAGCAGGTTGAGGAGGAGGAGGAAGAGGAGGAGGGATGGAGGAGGAGGCACAGGAAGAGGTGCACGAGGAGGCACAGGAGGAGGTGCAAAAGGAGGCACAGTATTGTGCTGGAGGAGGTGCAGGAGGAGGCGCAGGATGAGATCCAGGATGTATGCAGGAGGCGCAGGAGGAGGCGCAGGAGGAGGTGCAGGAGGAGGCGCATGAGAAGGTGCAAGAGGAGCCGCAGAAGGATGCGTAGGATGAGGCGCAGGATATATGAGGGAGGAGGCGCAGAAGGAGTTGCAGAAGGAGGCACAGGATGTCTGGTGGGGGAGGCGCATGTTGAGGAGAAGGATGTGTGCAGGAAGAGGAGGAAGAGGAGGAGGGAGTGGAGGAGGTAGAAGAGGAGGAGGGGGTGTAGGAGGAGGAAGAGGAGGGGGGTTGGAGTAGGAGGCACAGGAGGAGGTGCACGAGGAGGCACAGGAGGAGGTGCAAAAGGAGGCACAGTATTGTGCTGGAGGAGGTGCAGGAGGAGGCGCAGGATGAGATCCAGGATGTATGCAGGAGGCGCAGGAGGAGGCGCAGGAGGAGGTGCAGGAGGAGGCGCATGAGAAGGTGCAAGAGGAGCCGCAGAAGGATGCGTAGGATGAGGCGCAGGATATATGAGGGAGGAGGCGCAGAAGGAGTTGCAGAAGGAGGCACAGGATGTCTGGTGGGGGAGGCGCATGTTGAGGAGAAGGATGTGTGCAGGAAGAGGAGGAAGAGGAGGAGGGAGTGGAGGAGGTAGAAGAGGAGGAGGGGGTGTAGGAGGAGGAAGAGGAGGGGGGTTGGAGTAGGAGGCACAGGAGGAGGTGCAGAAGGAGGTGCAACAGGAGGCGCAGGAAGAGGTGCAGGAGGAGATACAGAAGGAGGTGCAGGATGAGACGCAGGATGTATTCAGGAGGAGGCACGGGATGTGTGCAGGAGGAGGCGCAGGAGGAGGTGCAGGAGGAGGTGTGGAAGGAGGCGCAGGATGAGGCATATGATGTGTGCAGGAGGAGACGCAGGATGTGTGCAGGAATAGGTGAAGGGAGGAGTTGCAGGAGGAGGCGCAGGAGGTGGTGCAGGATGTGTGCAGGATCTGTGCAGGAGGAGGCACAGGAGGAGGCACAGGATGTGTGCAGCAGGGGGCGCAGGAGGAGGTGCAAGATGTGTGCACCAGGTGGCGCAGGTGGAGGTGCAGAAGGAGGTGCAGGATGAGGCGCAGGATGTGTGCAGGGAGAGGAGGAAGAGGAGGAGGAGGAAGAGGAGGATGGGGTGGAGGAGGGGGCACAGAAGGAGGCGCAGGAGGAGGTGCAGGAGGAGACTCAAGGTGTAAAATGTGTAAAAGCTGGATTTGGACCATAGATATGAAATGTTGTTACGAGAAGTGATGTTTGAATCACCACAGATGAAAATGTTCTTGTTTGTTCTTTTGGTTCCAACACAAGTTGAATCAATCAATGATTAGAAAGACTGAAGGTCCAGAACCTCCTGGAATAAAGACTCATTAAGTTACAGATCAAAGTGTGTCTCACTCTTTGATCTAAAACTTTAACAAGCACATCAACTTCCTGGAAATCCAGGCACTTCAAGGTGCAGTGGTGGAACCACTTGTGAAGAGAAGATCCTGGAACTAGACAGAACAAAGGTTCTATGATTGGGACAAGCATTGATTGGTGCATGGGCTGGGAATTGAACCTGGGACTCTTGAGTGGGATGAAAGAATTGTAGCATTGAAGCACCGAGGCCTTAAACAGAAGAAACAATGAAGAGAACTTCTGGACAAAACTAATGAAGATTTGGTTGAATTGGTGCAGTTCTGATTCCAAGCATGAGGACAGGAGGACAGTTTGGTGGACACATTAGTTCTTTCATTCCACAGTTTGTAGAAAATGTCTTCCTGAACAGTTTGAAGCTCAGAGTTTGCTCAGCGGTCAGTGTCAGATCACTCTTCCCACAGTAGTGAACCTTGAAAAGGTTCTAACAAGGTTCCACACACAGAGCATCTGGAGCAAAGCTGAGGCTCATTGACACCGTCTCTCTTTTCATGTCCTCAACTGTTCCACCCTGGAAATGTGAGCCCAGTTGATGTTTCCAGGGTGGAGCACCTGAGAACATGTTGAGCAACACCATGAGCAACCTGGACACCCCCATCAGCTGGGACGCTTCTCAGAGGAGACATGTTGAGTCCTGATGTGACGAGTCAGCACGGCCACACTGTACAAAGCAGCAGCATGATAAGAGACACTCAGCAGACCTTTGAGGACAAGTTCTATGGTAGAACTAGAAGCTCCGCCCACCTCACTACAACCTCCACTGGACTCTCTCCACCTATCAAGGCCAGCTGTCACTACAGGCTCAGAGGCTCAGGTGTTTTGTTGAGCTGCTGCTGCCCCCTGTTGACCGCTGTGTGACGGTGCAGATCACTCAGTGTGACCAACACACAGCGGAGGACTCATTTCACTTTCAAGACACAATCAGTCCAACGCTCTCTGTCCATGCAGCTCACTCTCTGTGCTGTGGACACGTCCTCAGGTGATGGAGGTGAAGGTGGTGAACAGCTCCTGCTCCACTCTACACAAGCTGAAAAACTCCCACACACACCAGGTCACTCTCTGAGGGTTCCAGAGTCTCATTGTCCTCTGAAGGACACTTGTTAAGGTCCAACATGAAGGAACGGGATTCAAACCTCAACAAAGAATTTAGAGCAACAAGAAAAATTCTCTACAACCTCTAATGAACGAACATATGAAGAGGAGGAGGAGGAAGATGAGGAGGAGGAGGGGGAGGAGGAAGAGGAGCAGGGGGAGGAGGAGGAGGAAGAAGAGGAAGAGGAGGAGCAGGAGGAGGAGGAGGAGGAGGAAGAGGAGGAGCAGGAGGAAGAGGAGGAGGAGGAGGAGGAGGAGGAGGAGGAGCAGGGGGAAGAGGAGGAAGAGGAGGAGGAGCAGCAGGAGGAGGAGGAGGAAGAGGAGGAATAGGAGGAGGAGGAGGAGGAGGAGCAGGGGGAAGAGGAGGAAGAGGAGGAGCAGGAGGAAGAGGAGGTGCAGGAGGAAGAGGAGGAGCATGAAGAGGAGGAGGAGCAGGAGGAAGAGGAGGAGGAGGAGGAGGAGGAGGAGGAGGAGGAGGAGGAGGAGGAGGAGCAGGGGGAAGAGGAGGAAGAGGAGGAGCAGCAGGAGGAGGAGGAGGACGAGGAGGAATAGGAGGAGGAGGAGGAGGAGGAAGAGGAGGAGCAGGAGGAAGAGGAGGAGCATGAAGAGGAGGAGGAGCAGGAGGAAGAGAAGGATCAGGAGGAAGAGGAGGAGGAAGAGGAGGAGGAGGAGCAGGAGGAGCAGGTGTCGTCCTCTCTGCTCTCCTCAGTGGATCTTCAGGACACAGTGTCCCCTCTGCTGGGGGACCCCTGAGACACTAAGACAGACAGGCAGGAACATCAGCATCTCCTCGTTAGTATAGTGGTTAGTATCCCCGCCTGTCACGTGGGAGACCGGGGTTCAATTCCCCGACGGGGAGTGAGAGGCTTTTAGTTTAGTCATGGAGAACCATTGGGTTCAAATCAGGAACAGACTTTCTACCAACCACCTCCTTCCAGATTATCCTGCCTTGGCAGACATGAGAGTGTAAAGGACTCTTCATCCTCCCTTTCTGAACCCATAAGGACAAGAAGAAAATTGTTTCTGATGCGTTCAGGTACATAACATAAGCCTGCACTCTGACATTTTAACGAGCTGTGGCGCTCGTACAGTAGCGATGTTACAAGTTAAATATGATTAAAATATGACTGATAGTCATGAGCAAACTGGAACACGCATGAGCAGCACATGGCAGAGCAGAAGTTTGGGCAGAGCAGCTCCTACATAGTTCAGCAGGACGGTTGGAACAGCCCAAACTAATTTCTTTGGCCAGAAGAAGCTGGAAAAAGGAAATTATGTCATTTTGTTCGGAAGGACCTGCACTGCTGAACTTTCTTCTTGTTCTTATGAAGGATGAAGAGGCCATAAATCCAGAGCCTTGGACCGCTTACCCAAACTATAATCATATAATTATAATAAAGTCCATTTATATAGCACTTTTCACAGACAACAAGCCACAAAGTACTTCACAACACAGTTCAAAAACATCAGAAAGTACACAGAATATAAAAGACCAAGACAAGACAAATTCCTAGCAGCACAAAGGGAGTTAATTAAAAGCCTGAACTAATAGATGAGTCTTAAGTTTGTTCTTGAAGGTGTCAACAGAGTCAGTTGAGCACAAAGAGGGAAGAAGATCCTTCCAAAGCCTCGGAGCAACAGCCTGGAAGGATCTGTCAGTGGCAATTAGTGCAGAGCCTCCTCCATCACCTCCTCCTGTGCCTCCTTCGCCTCCTCCTCCGGCACCTCCTCCTTGTTCTCCTTCTGCGCCTCCTCCTCCACCTCTTCCTGCACCTCCTCCTGCACATCCTCCTGTGCCTCTTCCTGCGCCTCCTCCATCACACATCCTGTGCCTCCTCCTGCACCTCCTCCTGTGCCTCTTCCTGCGCCTCCTCCTGCACCTCCTTCTGCGCCTCCTCCTGTACCTCCTTCTGCGCCTCCTCCAGCACCTCCTCCTGCGCGTCCTCCTAAAAATAACATACATACATACATGCATACATACATACATACATACATACATACATACATACATACATACATACATACATACATACATACATACATAATCAATAAATGTAGTTAAAAACATAAACTTCTTGAGCTACTTCGTTTGCGAAGTTAATAAATGATAATTTTGTGAAGATCAAAGTGAAGATCGGAGTGGAGATCAAATTGAAGTAAGAAATATTGTCACTTTGATCTCTCCCATTCTTTTATGACATCACTCTGACATCACCAAACAGAGTTAGCAGATAGAACCATCAGGGTATCACACTTCCCAGCCTCCCTGGGAAAGTTCTGGAAGACATAGTAGAGAAAGTGTCAGTAGCAGAGGAAGGTTTGGATCCATGGAGCTCTGGGTTCTGGGCCCAGCAGGCTTCCACTGCTCCACTCTGCTCAGGTATATCAGTATATTATATTATTTCTGAATGTATAATATACAATCAATTATGGCCACAAATGATCGTATAATATACAATATGTAATAGTATCTTCCATGCAGTATTTTTGATATGAAAAGAATGCAGCAGAGCTCGTGACTTGAATAATTTATCATTACGATGTGAGAAATTAGAGGTCTATACTCCGGCATGATGGATGATGGATGATGAATGGATGGATGGATGGTTGGATGGATGGATGGATGGATGGATGGATGAATGGATGGATGATGGATGTAATATACAGACATGACTTATGTTCACTCTGGAGGTGAGGGCTGATGTTCCCTTCCACAGGGAGAAGCTGCTGGTAGCTCACTCTCTATGTTCCTCTGGAGGTGAGGGGGGAACTCCTGTTCTCACTTTCATTGTCACGTTAATTTGAAAAAAAACATATATTCTATTTTCACCAAGATGTTAGTGAGTTAGTTTTACCAGTAAATGGCTGCTCCATCCTCACTTCTCCTATAACCAGGCCCAAACACACACACACACACACACACACACACACACACACACACACACACACACACACACACACACACACACACACACACACACACACACACACACACACACACACACACAACAGCCGGGCCTCCTGGGGGTCGTTTGGAGGGTCATCATTTATTTACACATGTTATAGATAATATCAAAGTAAGTGGTGTATTAGTCAATGATATCAGTGATTTCATGTCTGTTTGTTTTAGTTTTTTTTACTATTTACAATAAAAAACACAGAAACATTAAAACAGACAACAGATAGATGTCAACACAAATGAGTCAAAACAGAGCAGTCCCTGGAAAAACTAGTTATTGAGGTACAATCAGATGACTGGGAACTCATTTATAAATACGAGAGAAAGTGAAATATAAAGATGTTTAATGGATGACAAAGGGCTTAAAAAATGCATCCAAGGAGAAGAATACATGACATAGAGAATCCAATAAATGATGAACGAAGGAGATGGAAAATAAATACAAGAAATGTAAAACAAAGTTCACTCATATGATGAGAAAATGTAAGAAGAATTATTTTAAGAAAGTACCAGAAAACAATAAAGACCATGTCAGCAGTACATAGAAGGTTCTACATAGTATCATTCAACAGGCTTCCAGTAAGGATACTGTTATTGAAAACAGACACACTTCACAAACTACAGACCCACAATTCTCCCAAATCCTAGAAAAACTCTTCAACGACATACTAGATACATTCACAGAAATGAAATCTAATTCTAATCTAATCTAATAAAAAAATTCTCTTTTCAATTTGATAGTCACTTTAATTTGAATTAAACTCCTTTTCTCACTTTGATAGTCACTTTAATTTGAAAAGAAAACCCTTCTATTTTCCCTTTGATAGTCACTTTATTTTGAAAAAAAACTCCTATTTTCACTTTGATAGTCACTTTAATTAGAAATAAAACTTCTATTTTCAATTTGATAGTCACTTTATTTTGAAATAAACTCCTATTCTCACTTTGAGAGTCAATTTAATTTGAAAAACCCCTCCTATTTTCACTTTGATAGTCACTTTAATTTAAAAGAAACTCCTATGTTCCCTTTGATAGTCACTTTAATTTGAAAAAAACCCTCCTATTTTCCCTTTTTTTGTCACTTTAATTTGAAAAACCCCACTCTTTTCCCTTTGATAGACACTATAATTTGAAAAAAATCCTCTCTTCACTTTGATAGTCACTTTAATTTGAAATAAACTCCTCTTCTCACTTTGATAGTCACTTTAATTTGGAAAAAAAACCCTCCTATTTTCACATTGATTGTCACTTTATTTTGAAAAAAACTCATATTTTCACTTTGATAGACACTTTAATTTGAAAAAAACTCCTATGTTCCCTTTGATAGTCACTTTAATTTGAAAAAAACTCCTATTTTCACTTTGATTGTCACTTTAATTTGAAAAAAACTTCTATTTTCAATTGAATAGTAACTTTATTTTGAAATAAACTTCTATTCTCACTTTGAGAGTCACTTTAATTTGAAAAAAACTCCTATTTTCCCTTTGATAGTCGCTTTAATTTGAAAAGAAAACTCATATTCTCCCTTTGATAGTCATGTTAATTTGAAAAAACCCTCCTATTTTTAATTTGATAGTCACTTTAATTTGAAAGAAACTCCTATTCTCACTTTGAAAGTCACTTCAATTTGAAAAAAACCCTCCTATTTTCCCTTTGATTGTCACTTTAATTTGAACCCCCCCCCCTCCTCTTTTCCATTTGATAGACACTTTATTTTGAAAAAAAACTCCTATTTTCACTTTGATAGTCAAGTTAATTTGAAAAAAACTTCTCTTTTCAATTTGATAGTCACTTTAATTTGAAATAAACTCCTATTCTCACTTTGATCGTAACTTTAATTTGAAAAAAACTCATTTTTTCCCTTTGATTGTCACTTTAATTTAAAAAAAAACAAACTCATATTTTCCCTTTGATAGACACTTTAATTTGAAAAAAACTCCTATTCTCACTTTGATAGTAATTTTAATTTGAAAAGAGAACCCTCCTATTTTCCCTTTGATAGTCACTTTATTTTGAAAAAAACTCCTATTTTCACTTCGATAGTCACTTTATTTTGAAATAAACTCCTTTTTTCCCTTTGATAGTCGCTTTAATTTGAAAGAAACTCCTATTCTCACTCTGATAGTCACTTTAATTTGAAAAAAACTCCTATTCTTACTTTGATAGACACTTTAATTTGAAAGAAACTCCTATTCTCACTTTGAAAGTCACTTTATTTTGAAAAAACTCCTATTCTCACTTTGATAGTAATTTTAATTTGAAAAGAGAACCCTCCTATTTTCCCTTTGATAGTCACTTTATTTTGAAAAAAACTCCTATTTTCACTTTGATAGTCACGATAATTCGAAAAAAAACTCCTATTCTCACTTTGATAGTAATTTTAATTTTTAAAAGAGAACCCTCCTATTTCACGTTGATTGTCACTTTAATTTGAAAAAAAACCCTCCTATTTTCACATTGATTGTCACTTTAATTTGAAAAGAAATCCTATTTTCACCTTAATAGACACTTTAATTTGAAAGAAACTCCTATTCTCACTTTGAAAGTCACTTTAATTTGAAAAAAAACTCCTATGTTCCCTTTGATAGTCATGTTAATTTGAAAAAAACTTCTCTTTTCAATTTGATAGTCACTTTAATTTGAAATAAACTCCTATTCTCACTTTGATCGTAACTTTAATTTGAAAAAAACTCGTATTTTCCCTTTGATAGACACTTTAATTTGAAAGAAACTCCTATTCTCACTTTGAAAGTCACTTTAATTTGAAAAAAAACCCTCCTATTTTTCCTTTGGTAGTCACTTTAATTTGAAAGAAACGCCTATTCTCACTTTGATAGTCACTTTAATTTGAAAAAAACTCCTATTCTCACTTTGATAGTCGCTTTAATTTGAAAAAAACTCCTATTCTCACTTTGGTAGTCACTTTAATTTGAAAAGAAAACCCTTCTATTTTCACGTTGATTGTCACTTTAATTTGAAAAAAACCCTCCTATTTTCACATTGATTGTCACTTTAATTTGAAAAAAACTCCTATTTTCCCTTTGATAGTCGCTTTAATTTGAAAGAAAACTCATATTCTCCCTTTGATAGTCACTTTAATTTGAAAAAACCCACCTATTTTCACTTTGATAGTCACTTTAATTTGAAAGAAACTCCTATTCTCACTTTGAAAGTCACTTTAATTTGAAATAAACTCCTATTCTCACTTTGGTAGTCACTTTAATTTGAAAGAAAACCCTTCTATTTTCCCTTTGATAGTCACTTTATTTAGAAAAAAACTCCTATTCTCACTTTGATAGTCACTTTAATTTGAAATAAACTCCTATTCTCACTTTGGTAGTCACTTTAATTTGAAAAGAAAACCCTTCTATTTTCCCTTTGATAGTCACTTTATTTAGAAAAAAACTTCTATTTGCACTTTGATAGTACTTTGATTAGAAAAAAACTTCTATTTTCAATTTGATAGTCACTTTATTTTGAAATAAACTCCTATTCTCACTTTGAGAGTCACTTTAATTTGAAAAAAACTCCTATTTTCACTTTGATAGTCGCTTTAATTTGAAAAAACCCACCTATTTTCACTTTGATAGTCACTTTAATTTGAAAGAAACTCCTATTCTCACTTTGAAAGTCACTTTAATTTGAAAAAAACCCTCCTATTTTCCCTTTGATTGTCACTTTAATTTGAACCCCCCCCCCTCTTCTTTTCCATTTCATAGAAACTTTATTTTGAAAAAAAACTCCTATTTTCACTTTGATAGTCATGTTAATTTGAAAAAAACTTCTATTTTCAATTTGATAGTCACTTTAATTTGAAATAAACTCCTATTCTCACTTTGATAGTCACTTTAATTTGAAAAGAAAACCCTCCTTTTTTCCCTTTGAGAGTCACTTTATTTTGAAAAAAACTCCTATTTTCACTTTAATTGTCACTTTAATTAGAAAAAAACTTCTATTTTCAATTTGATAGTCACTTTATTTTGAAAGAAACTACTATTCTCACTTTGAGAGTCACTTTAATTTGAAAAAACCCTCCTATTTTCCCTTGATATTATCTATAACATGTTAATAAATTATTACCTTCCAAACGACCCCCAGGAGGGCCGGCTGTTGTGTGTGTGTGTGTGTGTGTGTGTGTGTGTGTGTGTGTGTGTGTGTGTGTGTGTGTGTGTGTGGGTGTGTGTGCTTGTGTGTGTGTGTGTGTGTGTGTGTGTGTGTGTGTGTGTGTGTGTGTGTGTGTGTGTGTGTGTGTGTGTTGGGCCTGGTTATAGGAGAAGTGAGGATGGAGCAGCCATTTACTGGTAAAACTAACTCACTAACATCTTGGTGAAAATAGAATATATGTTTTTTTCAAATTAAAGTAACTATGAAAGTGAGAACAGGAGTTCCCCCCTCACCTCCAGAAGAACATAGAGAGTGAGCTACCAGCAGCTTCTCCCTGTGGAAGGGAACATCAGTCCTCACCTCCAGAGTGAACATAAGTCATGTCTGTATATTACATCCATCATCCATCCATCCATCCATCCATCCATCATCCATGATGTGATCCAGCAAACATGTCCAAGCAGTAGTGTTGTGTTGTTGCTTCTCATTGTCAATAGAACCATGAGAAAGTATGAGAGTGACTGATACGCTTCTATGATCACTGGACCTTTTGAAAGCAGTCAGACTCTCATACTGTACCAGTAGCATCTGTGTCATTCACAACCCGTCTCCATCTTAACTGGACTTTCTGTGGTGGACCAAACAACACAGTTGGGTCACACATTTAGCATCTTTACATTTCAAGAGTATCAGGCCTCGTACTCCAGAGATGCTACATGCTACATTTAAAGAGTATCAGTCCTCGTACTCCAGAGAAGCTACATGCTACATTTTACATTTAAGAGTATCAGGCCTTGTACTCCAGAGATGCTACATGCTGTATTTAAAGAGTATCAGTCCTCGTACACCAGAGATGCTACATGAGACAATCTTGAGGGTTTCAGACCTTGCACACCATAGATGCTACATGCTACTTTTAAAGAGATTCAGACCTTGCAAAGCATAGATGCTACATTTCAAGAGTATCAGGCCTCATCTCTGGTGTTTGAGGCTTGAAACTCTTTAGCCTGTATCATGTAGCATCTTTGGTGTGTGAAGGCTGATACACTTTAAATGGAGCATGTAGCATCTCTGGTGTAAGAGGCCTGAAACTCTTTAAATGTAGCATGTAGCATCCTTACATTTAAAGAGTTTCAGGCCTCGTACACCAGAGATGCTACATGCTACATGCTACATTTAAAGAGATTCAGACCTGGTACACCAGAGATGCTACATGCTACATGCTACATTTAAAGAGATTCAGACCTGGTACACCAGAGTTGCGACATGATACAGGCTTATGAGTTTCAAGCCTCTCACGCCATAGATGCTACATGCTACATTTAAAGAGTTTCAGGCCTCATCTCTGGTGTTGGAGGCCTGATACGCTTTGAATGTAGCATGTAGCATCTTTACATTTAAAGAAATTCAGACCTCCAACTCCAGAGATGCTACATGCTACATTTAAAGAGTATCAGGGTTTGTACTCCAGATGTTATGAACTTACATTTTTTCTCACTAACTAACTAAGTAACTAAATAACTAAGTAACTAACTAACTAACTAACTAACTAACTAACTAACTAACTAACTAACTAACTAACTAACTAACAAAAAAGGTATCAATTTATTTAAAAATACACAATATATAAATATATTTATGTGTAGTCAACCTCGTAGTACTGTGGGTAAAAATGGCTGTGATGAAGGTTGAGTTGGATGGTTTCATGGAGGATTCATGTCAGACGGTGAGTTCAGTTCAGCTCCAGGTCGGGCTGTCTGAGGTGGGGGAGGGGAGCCATCAATTAAACACCTGCTCTGTCTGCGCCACAGTATTGCTGCTGTTGCATTCACTGAGCGTGGGAATTACTGGGTTACCAAACTCACTACATTTTCTGCATAAAACTACACAACTGTTGAGCTCACAGACGTTTTGATGATCATTTCAAGAGCAAGCAACAATTTCAGCTCCATTTGAGTCTTCATTTTAAAAGACTGATTAAAATTTAAAGGCTTTTAAAGATTTAAAAGGCTGATTTACTAGCATTTAGAGAGTTAAAGTTCTGATTAGCATTTGATAGTTCTTATCAGTACTAAAAGTATTACTAAGATATAACCCAGTAAGTAGACAAAATATAGAGTTCAGTACTTTTATATCAGTTTTCAAAAGTGTATGTTTTTGTCTTCAATGATTTAAGAGTGTGGTTACTTATTTCTGAATGTGTTTCAGGATAACACCACCAGTTAAATTGATGTTTATTTTTGTTTTATTTGTGTATGTTTACTTGAAACATTGTTTTTTTGTTAATATGTGAAATGTTCCCAATTTGTCTTCACAGAAGATGAAGAACAAGGAAAAGGAGAAAGAAGTGGATGAAGTGGTATGTATTGTTTTTAAGTCTTATTTCTCATTTTGACGTGGATCATAGCTAAATAATGGACATAGAGTTTATTTGATAAATTCACGGTGTCCCAGAAGGGCCAACATCACAATACAACAGGAAAAGCCACAATACAACAGTAAAAACTCAAAATGCAACAGCAAAGACCACAAATGTGACTGAATCCTCCTACTTAACTAGTTATATCAGGGGTGTCCAGCTCCGGTCCCGGAGAGCCGGTGTCCTGCATGTTTTAGTTCCTCCCTGCTTCAGCTTACCGGAATCTAATGATGATGTCATCACCAAGGTTGTGAAAAAGCCCAATAAGGAGCCCTTCATTGCAATCAGGTGTGTTACAACTGGGAGAGAGCTAAACCTGCAGGACGCCGGCCCTCCAGGACCCAGTTTGGACCCCCCTGAGTTATATTAATAAAGTTGAATTGAATTGAACATCTGACAAACATCATATTTTGGTATCATTTCAGGAGGATTGCATATCAGAAGATATTTCTTCAGAAAGCAGTCATGGTGAGGACAGTGATTATGTCCCATTGTCTTCTGAGGCCTCAGATGGTGACATGGTTCCAACATTGAAAGGAACAAACCCAAAACTTCAAGAATCGGGAAAATCTCACAAGAGAAATAGAACTGATTCACAAAAAATGCACGCTGTTCAACAGAAAACTAAGGGAGACATCGACTCTGATGAAAACAGAAACTCTGAAGATTGGAACAGGAACGAAGATGATGACGATCAGGGTAGGCCGCATGTCACGGTTAAAAAATGCTCAAAAGGAGAAAGTGGGACAAGAAACACTATTGTGTGTATTGTGAAAAACAACAGAGTCCAAGTCCCAGTGTAAAACTCAGTCTCAATCTCAGTCTCTCTCTTGGTGCACTCGCTCTCTCTCTCGCTCTCTCTCGCTCTCTCTCGCTCTCTCTCGCTCTCTCTCACGGTGCAACCTCAGCTCCGCCCACTGCTCCCAGAGTCCAGATCCATATTCCACTTTCTCTTGTATTGTTTTCTTCAAATTAAAGTGACTATCAAAGGGAAACTATGAGGGTTTTTATTTCAAGTTAAAGTGACTATCAAAGTGAGAATAGGAGTTTCTTTCAAATTAAAGTGACTATCAAAGTGAGAATAGGGGTTTATTTTTAAAATAAAGTCACTATCAAAAAGAAAATAGGAGTTATTTTTAAATTAAAATGTCTATCAAAGGGAAAATATGAGGGTTTTTTTTTTCAAATTAAAGTGACTATCAATCGAAAATATGAGTTTTCTTTTAAAATTAAAGTGACTATCAAACTGAGAATAGGATATTTTTTTCAAATTAAAGTGATTATCAAAGTTAGAATAGGAGGGTTTTTTTCAAATTAAAGTGATTATCAAAGGGAAAATATGAGTTTTCTTTTCAAATTAAAGTGCCTATCAAAGGGAAAATATGAGGGTTTTTTTTTTCAAATTAAAGTGACTATCAAAAAGAAAATAGGAGTTTTTTTCAAATTAAAGTGACTATCAAAGGGAAAATATGAGGGTTTTTTTTTCAAATTAAAGTGACTATCAAAATGAGAATAGGACTTTCTTTCAAATTAAAGTGACTATCAAAAAGAAAATAGGAGTTTTTTTCAAATTAAATTTACTATCAAAGGGAAAATATGAGGGTTTTTTTCAAATTAAAGTGATTATCAAATGGAAAATATAAGTTTTCTTTTCAAATTAAAGTGACTATCAAAGTGAGAATAGGAGTTTTTTTTTTTCAAATTAAATTGACTATCAAAGGGAAAATATGAGGGTTTTTTTCAAATTAAAGTGACTATCAAATGGAAAATATGATTTTTCTTTTCAAAATAAAGTGACTATCAAAGTGAGAATAGGAGTTTATTTTTAAATTAATGTGACTATCAAAAAGAAAATAGGAGTTATTTTCAAATTAAAGTGTGTGCAGGAGGAGGCGCATGATGAGGTCCAGGATGTGTGTAGGAGGAGGTGCAGAAGGAGGTGTGGGAAGAGGCGCAGGAGGAGGCATGCAGCAGGAGGCGCAGACCTTTACTCTCTCATGTCTGCCAAGGCAGGATAATCTGGAAGGAGGTGGTTGGTAGAAAGTCTGTTCCTGATTAGAACCCAATGGTTCTCCATGACTAAACTAAAAGCCTCTCACTTCCCGTCGGGGAATTGAACCCCGGTCTCCTACGTGACAGGCGGGGATACTCACCACTATACTAACGAGGAGATGCTGATGTCTGATTGAAGGATCCAACACTTGCTGCACATCAATACTGTGACTGGACTGATTCTGACTGAGTGCTCAGCAGCAATGCTTGCTGACAGTGGTTTTGGCTCCTTTCCAACTAAAGAACAACATTGTGACGTCGCTCAGCCACGGACAGTTTTCACCTCAATAGTGGATAAACACTTGATTCCAGCTGCTGCAGGCAGTGCTGGATTTAGGCTCCAGTGTTTCAGGAGGTGTGGGTTCAAATCCCACCACTGCCAGTTAAAATGCTTTGGGTTGTTATATTTGCTTATGTAACAAGACGTCTTCGTCCATTAAGCTCCTGATATGTTGGAAACTGTGTTGATGAATTTCAAAAACCTTTCTTTGTGTTTCCACCCGGTTTCAAACAGGGGACCTTTTGCATCTGAAGCAAACGTGATAACCACTACACTAAACTAACTCCATAAGAGGTTAACAGGGTCATGTGAAAACATTTGACTACAAGCAGCAACTCAAGCCAGAGATTAAAGGTTTTTGGAAATGAGAAATGTCCTGAACCAGACTCTGCTGGTAGAAGTGGGATTTGAACCGACGCCTCCAGAAGAGACTGTAACAAGCACACAGCTCCTTGGCCCGCTTGGTTTCCTCACTCGGCTCATCTCACACCGGCTCGTTGGTCTTACTTAAAAAAAAAGAAATAAACACTCATGAACCATTGTAACAAAGAACTTAATATCATGGTCATTTACAAAGTCTATTTTCTGACATATTTGTATCCTTGCTAATCTCCTGTTGGTCATGCTGAGGTGATGCAGTGGAACATTTTCACCTGTTTACTAATCACATTACAGATTTGGGGCTCATCTATAAAGCTGGCTGAAGCACAAAACAGGTCCTGAAAGATGCGTACGCCACGTCCCAGGCAAAGTTTGTGATTTAAAAAATTAACTTTGCATGAGAATGTGCGTAACGGTACGCAAACTTTGAACCTTGCACACACACATCTTGGAGACGGGGAACCTGCAGCGCTGATGGTGAGGTGGAGAATTGAAGCCAGATTCATCTGAAACGTTTATTATCTTCAAATATCAGACTTACAGATCCACGTAATCATGAAGAGCCAAGCTGCAGTGTTCTACCTGTTTCTTTAGTGGAACGTTGATACTGAATCAGCAGCACCATGTTCATATGTCAAACTTCCATCTTCAAATGATTCAGAGGACAGAACTGATTGATTATTAATCGTGACAAAGTGTGTAACAATCAGTTTAATTTCAGAGTAAGCACACAAATAGTGCGGAGACAGCTGTGAGTAAAGCTGCAGTGTCTGGAGGACACTGTCTGTCTGTCTGTCTGTAGGCTCTGGGGACGTCTGTTCTGTTCCAGCTGCTCTTATTAGGATTTACAGCCAGAAGGTACAAATATACTAAACTGTATGTACACGGGAACAACTAAAGTGAGTCTCTGGGAAAGTCTCATGCAAAAAACAAACTAAAATTGAGATGATTTACCAACGTGTGAAATAAAGAAATTATAGGTTTTATATTGCTTATTGTATTATTATTATACATATGTGATATGTGATACAGTTTAGTATATTTCTACTTTATGGCTGTAAATCCTGATAAAAGCTGCTCGCGGTACTTTCATCCGCTCGGGACGCACTGCTGCTGGAGACAGATGACCTCCTCCACCCTCCGCCTCCACCTCTAGAGTGACTGAGGATAAAACATAAAGTCCACTGAGCCTTTTTAGAGTCCCTGTTCATATATTTAATTTATACATTTAATATTCATATGAAACTGAACTTTATCGGTCCGCTGTGTCTCCACCAAAATGTCTCTCCGACACTCTGACACACGCTGACCCTCACAACCATGGAGGCTGTTTTGGTGTCCAGAGGTGAGCTCTGGTGCTGACCCCATGATGTCACTCTCCTCTGACCTAATGATGTCACTCTCCTCTGACCTCATGATGTCACTCTCCTCTGGCCTCCATGATGTCACTCTCCTCTGACCTCCATGGTGTCACTCTCCTCCATGATGTCACTCTCCTCTGACCTCCATGATGTCACTCTATTCTGACCTCCATGGTGTCACTCTCCTCCATGATGTCACTCTCCTCTGTCCTCCATAATGTCACTCTCTTCTGACCTCCATTATGTCCCTCTCCTCTGACCTCCATGATGTCACTCTCCTCCATGATGTCACTCTCCTCTGACCTCCATGATGTCACTCTCCTCTGACCTCATGGTGTCACTCTCCTCTGACCTCATGATGTCATTCTCCTCTGGCCTCCATGATGTCACTCTCCTCCATGATGTCACTCTCCTCTGACCTCCATGATGTCACTCTCCTCTGTCCTCCATGATGTCACTCTCCTCTGACCTCCATGATGTCACTCTCCCCTGGCCTCCATGATGTCACTCTCCTCCATGATGTCACTCTCCTTTGACCTCCATGATGTCACTCTCCTCCATGATGTCACTCTCCTCTGACCTTATGATGTCACTCTCCTCTGACCTCATGATGTCACTCTCCTCCATGATGTCACTCTCCTCTGACCTCCACCTTCACATCAGATTATTCTTCTCCACCTCTACAGTCACTGTTCTCTCTGTGACTCTCACACTATTTCCAGCGGTGACGACGTGCTGCCGATCGTTGTTTTTTTTCTCCCATTTATTAGTGATTCCACTACTGTGACACCAAATATTATCATCTCCTGACCTCCACCTCCTCCATCACTTTTTCTCTCTCCGAAAAATCCTTTTTCTTTGTCTCTTCTGTCAGGATTTAGCATCAAATGCCGGCGATTAACAGGCTGAATGAGATGCAAAAAATTTGACGAGGCCCTTTGCATTGACCATTTCTGGTAGAAAGTGTGCGTGTTGAGGGCGGGGATATGAGCTGCACCACCTTCCAGGTAGATTGTGATTTATAAAAGAAAAGTGCGTGCAGATGTGCTTACGGACGGTTTTATTGATTCAAATTTTTTTGGGGTGCACGTACATTTCTAGTAGGAATCCTACACTACGTTTTATAAATGAGGCTCCTGATCTGGATCTGACCTGAATTTGACCGCTGCCAATAAGAGAATAATAATGGAAACTGAGACAGAAGGCAGAACAGAGAGAATGTGGATTACATTGAGTAGTATGGCACACTTTGCACTACTTCAGCACCATGGACAGCGCCATAGATTTGTCAATAATGAGCTCAAACCTGGTCAGATAAAGGTTAAAAAGTTAAGCAGAGTGGGAAACAAAGGAGAGAAGGTCAATGACGTTCAGCCATGGCTGATGCCACACATCTCTCACACCCAAGTGTGAATAGTGAAAGAGCATTTTTTATTTATTTATTTATTTTTTATTAAAATGAAGAACAAAGTGACACGGTATGAAGGAGTTGGTGACACGGTGAAGCTCCTAATGAGCTGATGGGGGTCAAAGATCATGCTCTGGACCCACAGTGGTGACCTCTCAATTGTAAGACCTGTACTGTAACCTTCACATCCCAAGTCTTCTGTCCTTGAGGACACCACTGTCTGAAAACAGAGCTCCGCACAACGTGGGGCTCGAACCCACGACCCTGAGATTAAGAGTCTCATGCTCTCCCGATTGAGCTAGCCAGGCTACTTGTTCTGTGGTCATGGAAGGTTCACTGTAATATCCTATACATGAGACGACCACTGCTCACTGTGGCGTCTCTTCACTTTTGCACTGAAGTGGACGTAGCTTCTACGTCACCAGATAAAATCAACAACATGAGCAAACTGAGTGAACTGAGGAGAGTACTGAAGTACTGAACTGAACTGTACAGACACATTTTGTACAGTGGAAACGGGGCTGAACAGTTACGGGTCACATGGACACTCACCTTGGCAAACACTTTGTGACCTGAGAGGGAGTGATTGGGAAGAACGTCTGTCCTGAAAGGACGTTTCTGATCTGAACCTGAGGATTATCAGGAACCACACACAGAGAACCTTACACTGCCCTTTGAGGAATTGAACCCTGGTCTCCTCAAAAGACAATAAAGTGGGTAAATCCTGATGCAAAACCTTTCTGCAGCATGTTGTTGTGGCCGAGAGGTTAAGGTGATGGACTAGAACTACATTGGGGTCTCCCTGTGTAGGTTCAAATCTTGCCAGCAGTGTTGCTCAATACTTTGAGAAGGTTAAAGAAAGACTCTTCTTGCGGATTATTCTAAAAAGTAAAACCGCTGATGTAGAGACGCCCTGAAATCCAAGGACAAGAGTCCCCTGAAGATGTGTTCTCCTCTTCAGAGGGTCTCGTCATGAGGACAAGTTGAGAACAAGTAAATCTGAGGAGTTCAGTTGTCTCAGATCTGTAATGCAAGACTGATTAATTTTATTACATGAGGAACTTATTAGAAAGAAACTTTTGGACATTGAAAAGTCAGAGTCCAAACTTCTTTGTGCTCACATCTTCAGCTCGGTAATGAAAGAGTGACTTTTTTCATTGATTGATTTATTTTTTGTTGACCTCACTGGTGTTGCTCTTAACTAGTTTTCCTGGTATTTATCAGACAGATCATTTTCTGTGCAGCTTGGAGAGACCTCTTCCTCTTGTGCTGCTCTTTGTTGTGGTGTCCCTCAAGGCTCTGTTTTGGGTGGCCTTAATGTTAACTTTCATTTTTATGAAGACGACACACAACTGAACTTCCCTATAAAGCCGTGCTCTACGGACTCTGCCTCTATCCTGTCCTGCCTCACAAAAGTAAAGAACCAAAGTCCAAAACCTTTTACAGCTGAACGGTTTAAAAACTGAAATCATTTTGATCGCCCCCAATGGACCCAGTTCTGGTGGTTTTAACAACCTTTGCTCTAGTCTTGGTAGCTGATTGAGCAATGTTTGATAAGAGGCCCACAATTTAGGCGTGGTGTTTGACTCCGACCTGTCCTTTGACTGTCAGGTGACCAAGGTAGTCCAATCCTGCTTTGCTCAGCTGAGACGACTAGTCAAGACCAGGTCATTCCTCTCCCCAGCAGACCTGGAGAAAGTAATACTGATACTGATGCCAGAATAAAGGGAGTTACAGTAATCCAGCCTGGTCCTCCCTTTATTCTGGCATCAGTAGGCTCAATGTTCAAAGACTGCAGCTGGAGCAGAATGCTGCTACCAGCTTTTTAACAGGCACCAGGAGGAGGGACCACATTTCACCAATCCCTACTTCCTTTCACTGGCTGCCTGTCAGTTTTAGAAGAGATTTTGAAATGCTACTGCTTGTTTTTAAAGCCCTGAAAGGTCTGACTCCTCTATATATCAGAGACCTGTTATGATAAAAATAATAACTAGATGTTTGTATTTCCGGAAGAAAATGCAAGTGTGAATGCTGAAGATTGAATAAAGCTGATTTCCTTTGATCTCAGCGTCTCCATGGCTCCAGTGCTGATCTCTTATCAGATCAAAGGAGATCATTGCCTTTTGCCATGGAGATGCTCAGATCCAAGATTTCCTCCAGCTTTGATCTCCATTTATCTCCATCCGGTGACTCTCCCATCCACTTTGTAATGAAAGGCTCATTATTGTTCTTTTTCACAACCTTGGTGATGATGTCATCATTAGATTCAGGTATGCTGAAGCAGGTTGAGAACTAAAACATGCAGGACACCAGCACTCTCGGACCCAGTTTGGACACCCTGTCGTAGACCATCAAGAGACAGCTTAGTTTTATCCTACTGATGACGTGTTGCTGCAATAGTCATCTTGCTCAGTTTTAAGTTTCTTCCCACAAACAGCCTGAACAGGGATTTGAACCCTGGACCCTCAGATTAAAAGTCTGATGCTCTACCATCTGAGCTGCCCAGGCCTGCCAACACAGTGTTTTGTCTCCATATGATTCTCACTTATGAGTGAGATGAAGCAGACACTGATCATGACCACCAAGGTGCAGAAGTGGAGACTCTTTTTGCTCGCTGTTTTGAAACTCAACAAATGTTTCGTCCATTGTTCCTTCCTGAAGAAGCTGAAAAGCTTCGCTCTGGATTTGAAAACAATCAGGAAACATCTGAGCAGACTGCTGGCTGTATTGCATGATATTTTCTCACTGCCTGATTGGCTGCAGGTGATAAGTTTTGCTTCAGGAAAACCAGTTTTCTCTCCATTTGAAGCTGGAATGAAGAACTGCTTGGTTTTACTGCAAACCTGAACAGGGATTTTAATGGTGGAAGCTCAGATTAGAGAGCATTCATTGATAATGATTATGACTTTTCAAAGCTTAGTTTAGCCGTGGTTCTACCAAGTCCTACGTTCCACAGCGCACCAGGACGGTAAGGTAAAGCAAAGCTCATCCAGACCAAACTGTGTTGTTTGGTCCACCACAGAAAGTCCAGTTAAAATGGAGGCGGGTTGTGACTCGACACAGGTGCTACTAAATAGACTCGACTAACTAAGTAAAGTAATCTTGATGAATCCCTCCCCTTTTGATTATTCTTTTCTTCATTGTTTGTTTCAATGTATGTCTTTCGTTTCGTAGCTCTCATGGTGTGCTACAACTGGGAGAGAGAGCTGAACCCTGCAGGACGCCGGCCCTCCATGACCCAGCTTGGACACCAGAGCACTCTGTAACAGGATTTGACAGATAGTGACGGGGTGCGGCCAGCAGGGGGCAGCAGCGAGGCTGACTTGCCCTTTGACCGTGTGACTGTGGTGACCAAATCCAGGGGGCGTATTACATTGGTTATTGATGTAGCTTAAAGAGGTGGAACAGATTAAACATTCAGATGAAACAATCAGCAAATAAAAGTCAAATGAAGAAAACGTACAAGGGCTTATTAGTCAATGATATCAGTGATTTCATGTCTGTTTGTTTTTTTACTATTTCCAATAAAAACCACAGAAAGATTAAAACAGACAACAGATGGATATAATTACAAATGAGTCAGAAGAGAGGAATCCCTGGATAAACTAGTTATTGAGGTACAATCGGATGACTGGGAACTCATTTATAAAGGAAAAGACGCCCTGTCACTATGAGTGTACAATCAAACAATACAAGAGAAAGTGACATATGGGTCTGGACTCTGGGAGCAGTGGGCGGAGCTGAGGTTGCACCGTGAGAGAGAGCGAGAGAGAGAGAGAGAGAGAGAGAGAGTGGACCAAGAGAGAGACTGAGACTGAGACTGAGTTTTACACTCGGACTTGGACTTGGAGTGGAGTGGATCAGTCTGGAGGCCCAGGCACATGACCACCTCAGCTTCCACTCAGAGCCCAGACCAGCTGTTCAGATTTGGACACTTGGAGCTGAGAAGGGGGAGGCTCCATGATTCCTGTTCATGCAGAGATTTTATTTCCCTTTGCCACTGAAGGCAACACACTCACTAGCCACCAGTCCACAGATGAAAACACAAAATCATATGTGTACACAGAAAGTCCAGTTAAGATGGAGACGGGTTGTGAATGACACAGATGCTACTGGTACAGTATGAGAGTCTGACTGCTTTCAAAAGGTCCAGTGATCATACAAGCGTATCAGTCACTCTCATACTTTCTCATGGTTCTATTGACAATGAGAAGCAACAACACAACACTACTGCTTGGACATGTTTGCTGGATCACATCATGGATGATGGATGATGGATGGATGGATGGATGGATGATGGATGTAATATACAGACATGACTTATGTTCATTCTGGAGGTGAGGGGAGAACTCCTGTTCTCACTTTCATTGTCACTTTAATTTGAAAAAAACATATATTCTATTTTCACCAAGATGTTAGTGAGTTAGTTTTACCAGTAAATGGCTGCTCCATCCTCACTTCTCCTATAACCAGGCCCAAACACACACACACACACACACACACACACACACACACACACACACACACACACACACAGCAGCCGGGCCTCCTGGGGGTCGTTTGGAGGGTCATAATTTATTTACACATGTTATAGATAATATCAAAGTAAGTGGTGTATTAGTCAATGATATCAGTGATTTCATGTCTGTTTGTTTTAGTTTTTTTACTATTTACAATAAAAACCACAGAAACATTAAAAGAGACAACAGATAGATGTCAACACAAATGAGTCAAAACAGAGCAGTCCCTGGAAAAACTAGTTATTGAGGTACAATCAGATGACTGGGAACTCATTTATAAATACAAGAGAAAGTGAAATATAAAGATGTTTAATGGATGACAAAGGGCTTAAAAAATGCATCCAAGGAGAAGAATACATGACATAGAGAATCCAATAAATGATGAACGAAGGAGATGGAAAATAAATACAAGAAATGTAAAACAAAGTTCACTCATATGATGAGAAAATGTAAGAAGAATTCTTTTAAGAAAGTACCAGAAAACAATAAAGACCATGTCAGCAGTACATAGAAGGTTCTACATAGTATTATTCAACAGGCTTCCAGTAAGGATACCGTTATTGAAAACAGACACACTTCACAAACTACAGACCCACAATTCTCCCAAATCCTAGAAAAACTCTTCAACGACATACTAGATACATTCAGAGAAATGAAATCTAATTCATTAAATCTAGGTCAAACCAAAATCATGATATCTGGAAAATATGAAATAAATAAACAGGTAAAGGTTCAAGTAGAGGGTGTAGATAGAGAAAAGGTGATTGAAGACAAATTTCTAGAAAAATGGAAGGATGAGTACGAGCACATTACAACTCTACAAAGCTGATTTCCTTTGATCTGAGCGTCTCCATGGCTCCAGTGCTGATCTCCTATCAGATCAAAGGAGATCAGTGCCTTTTGCCATGGAGATGCTCAGATCCAAGATTTCCTCCGGCTTTGATCTCCGTTGATCTCCATCCGGTGCCTCTCCCATCCACTTTGTGATGAAAGGCTCATTATTGTTCTTTTTCACAACCTTGGTGATGACGTCATCATTAGATTCAGGTATGCTGTAGCAGGCAGAGAACTAAATCATGCAGGACACCAGCACTCTCTGACCCAGTTTGGACACCCTGTCGTAGACCATCAAGAGACAGCTTAGTTTTATCCTACTGATGACGTGTTGCTGCAACAGTCATCTTGCTCAGTTTCAAGTTTTTTCCCACAGACACCAGAGCACTCTGTAACAGGATTTGACAGATAGTGACGGGGCGCGGCCAGCAGGGGGCAGCAGCGAGGCTGACTTGCTCTTTGACCGTGTGACTGTGGTGACCAAATCCAGGGGGCGTATTACATTGGTTATTGATGTAGCTTAAAGCGGTGGAACAGATTAAACATTCAGATGAAACAATCAGCAAATAAAAGTCAAATGAAGAAAACGTACAAGGGCTTATTAGTCAATGATATCAGTGATTTCATGTCTGTTTGTTTTTTTACTATTTCCAATAAAAACCACAGAAAGATTAAAACAGACAACAGATAGATATCATTACAAATGAGTCAGAAGAGAGGAATCCCTGGATAAACTAGTTCTTGAGGTACAATCGGATGACTGGGAACTCATTTATAAAGGAAAAGACGCCCTGTCACTATGAGTGTACAATCAAACAATACAAGAGAAGGTGAAATATGGATCTGGACTCTGGGAGCAGTGGGCGGAGCTGAGGTTGCACTGTGAGAGAGAGCGAGAGAGAGAGAGAGAGAGAGAGAGAGAGAGAGAGAGAGAGAGAGAGAGTCTGAGTCTGAGTCTGAGTTTTACACTCGGACTTGAACTTGGCGTGGAGTGGAGTGGAGACCAGCTGTTCAGATTTGGACACTTGGAGCTGGGAAGTGGTGTATTGAACCAGATGATGAAGTGGTAAGATGGTGAAATGATCAATTGAACCAGATGGTGAAGTGGTGAATTGAGGCTAGATTCATCTCATACCGTGAATGTCATCACATATCAGACTTATTGATCCAGGTAATCATAAAGAGCCGAGCTGCAGTGTTCTAGATGTTTCTTTATTGAGCGATGATCATCCGTCAGACTTTCATCTCTAAATATCGGTGAGCTCTGGTGATGATCTCATGGTGTCACTCTCCTCTGACCTCCATTATGTCACTCTCCTCTGGTCTCCATGATGTCACTCTCCTCTGACCTCCATGATGTCACTCTCCTCTGACCTCCATGATGTCACTCTCCTCCATGATGTCACTCTCCTCTGACCGCCATGATGTCACTCTCCTCTGACCTCCATGATGTCACTCTCCTCCATGATGTCACTCTCCTCTGACCTCCATGATGTCACTCTCCTCTGACCTCCACCTTCAGATCAGACTCTTCTTCTCCCACACATGATGGACCCAGACAGGACAACAAACCAGTGTTGCAGCAACATGGTTGCCTGTCGTTAAAGCAATAACCAATCAGACCCGGCGCTCCACCACACAGACAGCAATGAAAACAAGGCTCTTTAAGGAAAAGGCCAGACAGCCAGCATCGATGACAAGCTGAGCCTCTGTCATCACTAATAACTTACTGATGAGGTTTCCATCCATTGGTGGGTAGTTTGAATCCCATCCAGAAGACATGACATCAAGAATGTCTCCAATCTAGTAAAACATCCATTGTAGCCAACATGAAGTGTCCAGAGTCCAAAGTGTCCAATATAAACCCTCCAACAGTTTGAACATCCAGTCTCCAAGGTATTTCTGAACTATGTACAGTAACGTGGCCTCATATTTTATAGCACCATCTTCCTCTCCTTCATCCTCACAAACCTTTCAGCCACCTCCTTCTTATCAAGCACAACGTCTCTCTATGGAGAGCAAAGTGAGCTTTGAGAGTCTGGCCTCCTTCATGCCCAGAGAGAGTTTGGAATTCATTTCAGGCTGAAACTGTGTTCTGCATTTGTACTAGTGACTGACTGGTATGTCCTCTCCATATGGCTGCAGACGATGAAGGGCAGAACAGCTTCTGTGGTGTTGAGCTTGATTTCTAGTTCACTACACATGGCAGAGAAAGAAAGAAATCCATCCCAGACCTGCTCAGCTGTATTCTGGCTCTTATTTTGGTAGAATCATTACACATTACACTCTAGAACCATTACACTCCTATGATAATAATCTTTGTGCCTCCATTTTGTCTCTTGCTGCCGACTCGTATCGTCTCCATAATAGAGGACAGATGCTGCAAAGTTTTATTTTTAAGTTTAGAGGCTTTTTTTGTGTTTTTCATCAAACCCCCGTCCACTTTGAATGGGAAGATTTTTATAGTTTTTTCTTTTTTTTTTCAAAAACGATTGGCTTTGGCTTAAGGTTTGCTTAACAAAAGTCACAGCACACCAATCCTGAATGTTCTGAATGTTTTGATGTGCTTTTGTCATCAGTGCACCCAAGCTAACATGTTAACATGTTGTTTTTTTTGCTTTGAATGTGTGCTAATGCGCTTTGTGAAGACGTTTCAATAAAGTATTAGTAAAAGTGAAAAGGCTTCAGAAAATAATATTAACAATGAAAAAGTATCAATAACCTACCAACTAGAGCTACACTCGGTACAAGGCCACATTTGTTTCCAGAACCGAGTTAGCATCACTAACATGATATCTATTCGCTCATCTCAATGCTAACTAGGTGGACCAGGTAGCTACAACACTGAGCAGGGAGCATCTCCACGGTAACAGACCCTGATCTCCTTTGATTTTCTTTGATCTCGATGAGATGCCTCTCTCATCTGCTGAATTGAATCCACAGGTGGTAATGAGACATTGATGGACTCTGCCGATCTCTGATTATACAACTAAACACACCTGTGAGCTACAAGCTTTAAATACTGGAGATTCAATAAAAGCAGGAGGTGATAACTCAAGGGTTTTTTATCCAGAAGTATCTGCAGATGAACTTCATCCACTACTGAAGGTTAGAGTCTGCTGGAGTCAGTCTTGCAATATGCAAATTAGCCATGTGAACCAGACAGGAGGAAGTCTAACTTTGAATTTGAGTAACTTAAATAAAGTGACTCAGTTCTCACCTTAGGTTTCCATATTTATTCTTTTTTACCTGGAAACAGTTCATTTCTCATCTTGAAGTTATACTTTACAGCTGTAATTCACAATCACCAAATGCTGCATGACCTGGAAAGAAATGACCGGGAGGGCATTTCTGATCTGAACCCGAAGGTTATCAGTAAGTGAACTAAAGAGCTGCACTCCCTGTCGGAGAATTGAACCCCAATCTCCCTCATGACAGTCGGGGATACTCGCCACTTTACTAACGAGGAGGTTGTTTCTCAAATATTATGAGAACCTTCATCTATAAAAACACTGGACTTCACTTAGTACCAATAGATTGAAGGCTGAGGCAAGTAGGAGAGCTGAGAGTGCTGCACCTCCCCCTGTTGGATGGTATATGAACTGCATATCTTCCACTTCAATCATCTAGAAATCAGCTTGTCCTCCACTGCAAGTCAACGGAGAGAACCAAACCTTTGGGTTTTAGTGAGGAGTCAGTCTTCTCTTGTATTGATATTAGTACTGTGACGGGCTGAGTTCTACTTTATTATTCTGATCATAGAATCAAATGTGTTTTTTTCTCCATATTTTTCAGACTGTTACAAAATGCAAGGATGTGTTTGCAGAACATCTGACGCCAAGTAATGCAGCACTAAACTTCCCCCAAAGGAGGCGCTGTGGCTTAGCTGGTCATAGTACCTGTCTTGTAAACAGGAGATCCTGGGTTCAAATCCCAGCAGTGCCTCACAGCATTAATTCAGTTCAGCTTTACTTATATATCACCAAATACAACCCAGTCATTTCTTGGTGTTTTTACAGCGAGAAACCCAACAAGTCCACAAAGTGGAAGTGGTCAAGCTCAACTGTTATCAGTGAATGAAACAGATCCAATATTGGTCAGGAACAATAGACTGGAGCAGCGTGTTGTCTTGGCACACGCACTCGTCCAAAGATATAGTTTCTAGTCAGACAAGCGAAGCTTCCTTCAATTGGCTCTGATGCCATGGGTCTTCTCTTGACAAGATGTCCTCAAATAACTGTGTCTTCTCCTTGAGGTGTGACGAATTAGCTCATTCTCAAGCAGTGTCTTACTTCCAGATGTTTAGCCTCATGTTCAGACAGAGGTCTGTGGTATCCATAGTGTTTTGTATCAATCACCTTGCTTTGCCTGCTTGTAGGAACAGACCAGTTTGACCCCCAAGGTTCTGCTGGGGTGAAAGTTCACAGGGGTGGAGCAAGTCTCCAACATATCAGGAGCAGAACTGATGCCAGTGTCTCATTACTTGCTGATCTGAGGAAGTAAATCCATCTAAAGCTTTGAAACTGGTAGTGGTGGGATTTGAACCCACTCCTCCTGAGAGACTGGAGCCTTAATCCAGCACCTTGGACCGCTCGGCCACACTACCTGCATTACCTTAAATTGAGTGCTCATCCAATATCCTCTCCTCCCTCGTCTTCCCTGCTTGCTGCTCCTGTCTTCTTCTGTCTCGTGTCAATCCAGACTGGAAAACATTCAGCTCCTTGTTTTGAGCCATAAAAGCATTAAGTTGTGTAAAAAGCACCTTTTCAGTAATCTGACTTAAGAAAGGTTTGATATGGGCCTGGAGTTACTAATTCCTGAAGCATCCAGATTACTCTTTTTTAAAAGAGGTTTGATAACGGCTGTCTTTAGAGTTTTAGGAAAAACACCCGTCTGAAGAGAGCTGTGTTCTCTGTAGTACATCTGGAGCTAAACAGTTAAAAACATCTTTAAAAAACTTTGTGTGCAGAGTGTGGAGGCTGCATGTTGTGTGTTTGAGCTGGTGAACAATGTGTGTTAGTGCTGCTCAGTCTAACGGGAGAACATCTGCCAGATTAGACAGAACATCTTTGTGTGGAGGCTCCGGGGTTCCAGTCGTAATGCCTGAGCTCCACTGACCGACTCTCAGTCTGATCTGGAAATAGGATGAAAATCAATCCAAGATGCATCTGAGAAGAGTTCAGGAGGTCCTGATGGTGAGGGACTGCTCAGTCTGTCCACCACACTAAACAAAGTACGGGTAATAGTACTGTGTTTGTTGATGATCTCAGAGAAGAAAGATTGTCTGGCCCTTTTTAATTCTACATGCGAAGCCTTTCTTTGTAGATGTCATAATGAAGTTGGAGCTTAGATTTTCTCCACCTGCGCTCTTGGCTGTCTACACTCTCTTTATTGGGCCTTAACCAGACTATATTTCCTCCATGGAGCTGTCCTCCTATCACACTCTACTTTAGCTCTGACTGGCGCTATGGTATCAATGAGGTTCTAACTTTAGAGCTGAAGTTCTCTACAAGGTGGCTGATAGAAGCTGCAGCAGAGCTGCATGCTAGAGAATGTCTGGCTGAAGACACGACGTGTCTTTTTATCAATGTGACCTTTTCTGATTAGCACTGATCAGACCACGTCGGCTCGTTGGTCTAGGGGTATGATTCTCGCTTCGGGTGTGAGAGGTCCCGGGTTCAATTCCTGGATGAGCCTTTTGGTCATCAACCATTATCCTTTGTGTTAAATTTCCAAAGAGGTTCTGACTTTGTGTGTGAGAATCCTCCTCCCAGACCAACCAGCAACATCTTCAAGAAGCAAAAGGACTCAACCAACAGTATCGGGGCTTTATTCACTTTGAGGAGCTTTCAAACAGCAACGCCGACACATTTCATGATTGGACTTGGACTTGGACTTGGACTGGAGTGGATTAGTCTGGAGGCCCAGGCACACGACCACCTCAGCTTCCACTCAGAGCCCAGACCAGCTGTTCAGATTTGGACACTTGGAGCTGAGGAGGGGGAGGCTCCATGATTCCTGTTTATGCACAGGTTTTATTTCCCTTTGGCACTGAAGGCAACACACTCACTAGCCACCAGTCCACAGATGAAAACACAAAATCATATGTGTACACAGAAAGTCCAGTTAAGATGGAGACGGGTTGTGAATGACACAGATGCTACTGGTCTGACTGCTTTCAAAAGGTCCAGTGATCATACAAGAGTATCAGTCAGTGAGTTAGTTTTACCACTAACTGGCTGCTCCATCTTCACTTCTCCTATAACCAGGCCCAAACAAACACACACACACACACACACACACACACACACACACACACACACACACACACACACACACACACACACACACAACAGCCGGCCCTCCTGGGGGTCGTTTGGAAGGTAATAATTTATTAACATGTTATAGATAATATCAAGGGAAAATAGGAGGGTTTTTTCAAATTAAAGTGACTCTCAAAGTGAGAATAGTAGTTTCTTTCAAAATAAAGTGACTATCAAATTGAAAATAGAAGTTTTTTTCTAATTAAAGTGACAATTAAAGTGAAAATAGGAGTTTTTTTCAAAATAAAGTGACTCTCAAAGGGAAAAAAAGAGGGTTTTCTTTTCAAATTAAAGTGACTATCAAAGTGAGAATAGGAGTTTATTTCAAATTAAAGTGACTATCAAATTGAAAATAGAAGTTTTTTTCAAATTAACATGACTATCAAAGTGAAAATAGGAGTTTTTTTCAAAATAAAGTTTCTATCAAATGGAAAAGAGGAGGGGGGGGGTTCAAATTAAAGTGACAATCAAAGTGAGAATAGGAGTTTCTTTCAAATTAAAGTGACTATCAAAGTGAAAATAGGTTGGTTTTTTCAAATTAAAGTGACTATCAAAGGGAGAATATGAGTTTTCTTTAAAATTAAAGCGACTATCAAAGGGAAAATAGGAGTTTTTTTCAAATTAAAGTGACTCTCAAAGTGAGAATAGGAGTTTATTTCAAAATAAAGTGACTATCAAATTGAAAATAGAAGTTTTTTTTCTAATCAAAGTACTATCAAAGTGCAAATAGAAGTTTTTTTCAAAATAAAGTGACTTTCAAAGTGAGAATAGGAGTTTCTTTCAAATTAAAGTGTCTATCAAAGTGAAAATAGGATGTTTTTTTCAAATTAAAGTGACAATCAATGTGAAAATAGGAGGGTTTTTTTCAAATTAAAGTGACAATCAACGTGAAAATAGGAGGGTTCTCTTTTCAAATTAAAATTACTATCAAAGTGAGAATAGGAGTTTTTTTCAAATTATCGTGACTATCAAAGTGAAAATAGGAGTTTCTTTCAAATTAAAGTGACTACCAAAGGAAAAATAGGAGGTTTTTTTTTCAAATTAAAGTGTCTAGCAAAGGGAAAATAGGAGTTTTTTTTTTTTTTTAATTAAAGTGACAATCAAAGGGAAAATACAAGTTTTTTTCAAATTAAAGTTAAGATCAAAGTGAGAATAGTTTATTTCAAATTAAAGTGACTATCAAACTGAAAAGAGAAGTTTTTTCAAATTAACATGACTATCAAAGGGAACATAGGAGTTTTTTTCAAATTAAAGTGACCTGATGGATACCCCACTGAATTTTACAAAGAATTATGGTCTTTACTCTCACCTATTTTTTTCAGAATAATTGAGGAAATTAAAGAATCTTCAACTCTCCCCCAACATATGAACTGTGCAAATATCAGTCTTCTTCTAAAACCGGATAAAGATCCCACACTACCATCTAGCTATCGGCCGATATCACTAATCAATGTAGATCTTAAAATAATTAGTAAAACATTAGCAAGCAGACTGGAAAAAATCACCCCCCACATCATACACCCAGATCAAACTGGGTTTATTAAAGGACGACACTCCACTAACAATACACATAGATTAATTAATCTTATAGACCACTCCACTAACAATACACGTAGATTAATTAATCTTATAGACCACTCCACTAATAATACACGTAGATTAATTAATCTTATAGACCACTGCCACCACAATAAACAAAAAGCCATTATCACCTCCTTAGATGCAGAAAAAGCCTTTGATAGGGTAAATTGGAAATTTCTACTTGCTACACTACGGAAATTTGGATTTAGAGAATATTACCTCTCCTGGATAAAAATACTGTATACCTCACCCAGTGCCTGTGTTAAAACCAATGACCAAATGTCCTCAAGGTTCAATCTTGAGAGAGGCACCCGACAGGGGTGTCCACTCTCACCATCTCTCTTTGCAATTTTCATCGAACCACTAGCAGCAGCCATCAGACAGAATAATAACATAAAAGGAATACGAACAGCAAATATAACACATAAAATATGTCTCTATGCGGATGATGTGCTAATTTTCCTGCAAAACGCACAGACCTCTCTTCCAGAAACAATAGGGTTAATAGATAGATTCTCCTCAATCTCAGAATATTCTATAAATTGGAACAAATCAGTAGTCTTGCCAATCAACTCTACATTTCAGCAGACACCTAACACCCCACTAAAACCAGGGAACATCAAATATCTCGGCATTAACGTCTCAGCCAAACTCTCAGACTTGGTACACTTAAACTACACCCCCCTTATTAAAGCAATAGAGGAGGACCTCACTCGATGGAGGACACTCCCAATTTCACTTATGGGGAGAGTAGCAACAATCAAAATGATGGTCTTGCCTAAAATTAACTACATCTTCTCAATGATCCCAGCAAAACCACCAAAAACCTGGTTTAACACTCTTGATTCTCATGTCTCAAAATTCTTATGGAAAAATAAACCATCACGTATAAGTTTAAAAACACTCCAGAACACCAAGGACCAAGGTGGCTTAGAACTCCCAAATTTTTATAATTACTATCTGGCCAATAAACTACTTTATGTTGTAAAATGGATCAATCAGAAACCCCTAGATGAAGGCTGGCTAGACGTTGAAAAAACTTTCTGTGAAGATCTCCAAGTCAGAGATCTTCCCTTCTTCAGTCCTGTCATTAAAAAGCACAGCTGCTTTAAAAGCATCAATATAAACACGTCGCTGACAGCTTGGTGGGAATTTCTTAAAATAAATGGATCTACACTCATTCCCTGCAAACTCACACCCATCTGGAACAATCCCGACATCCTGCAAAGAAAGAAACCAAGAAACTTCCCAAGATGGCAAAATAAAGGAATAAGACACTTAGAACAACTTATCTCCAATAACTATTTTATTCCATTTAATGAGCTCATAGAAACATATGGCATCAGTCAAAACAACTATCTGGAATATCTTCAGCTTAAGTCAATAATACAAACTAAGTTCAAACTAGAACAGATTAACTTGAACTGACCTCAGACAGTGACAAATCTCCTGAAGATCTCAGCACCTAAACCTCTTTCTAAAATTATCTCAATCCTGTCAGGTTCAAATATCTCAATATCCCTTCCCACCTTCAAATGGGAAGAAGATCTCAATATCAACAGAGACCCAACGTTTTGGTCAGAAATCTGTACAAATACATTCAAAATGAGCAAAAACCCCAATATACAGCTCATACAATACAAGGTCCTTCACAGAGTTCATTACACAGGACAAAGGATGTTCAAGATGGGGCTCACTCCCACTAACATATGTTCAAACTGCACAGGTGATCTCCCAGATACCTATTTACACGCACTTTGGCTGTGTACGCCAGTCCAAACCTTCTGGCAAAAGATTTGTGAAGATTTATCGTTATGCCTGGGCTACCCAATTCCAGTCTCACCTTCACTTTGCTTGTTAGGAGATCTCACAGAAATTAAAAGAGAAAAAAATGAGTCCTGCATGCTCCTGGTTTCCCTAAGCGTCGCAAAAAAGGCTCATGAACTGGAAATCCAAAAGTAATCTGAATATAAAGTTATTTAAAAACTTACTTCTAGACCACATCACATTGGAGAGAATGTCTGCTGGTAGGAAAAATCATTTGACACAATTTGAGTCCACATGGTCTCCAATAATTAAATACACCATGTAGCCCTGTGGGGGGGTGGTGGCTCCACCCCGGGGCTCTGGGGACCGTCGGTGGTTGGGGCGTCGTGGCTTTGGTGGTTGGTGGCTCTGTGGGCTCGGGGGGGTCCTAGTGTCTATGCTGGGGGGCTGCGGCCTGGCCTGAGGAGTCCTGGGCGGGGGTGTGGGGAGGGCTCTGCCCTGGGCCGGGGTTGGGCCCGCTGGGGTGGGGTAGGGGGGCTGGGCGTCGGGCCCCGGCTTGGCTGTCGGCTGGGGGGGGTTGGGGGCGGGTCGTCCGGGCCCTGGGGGTGCGGGGCCTCCCCCTTTCCGGCGGGGGTGCCCGCTGCAGCGCTGGGGGTGGGTCCTCCCTCTGGCCCCCTCCCCCGGTGGGGCGGGTTTGGCCCCTGCTGCCGCGCTCCGGGTCTGCCTCATTCCTGGATTGGGGGGAGCGGGGGACGGGGGGGCTCCTGGTTCTGGATGGACGGTTGACTGAGTGCGACCTCCAGGGCCTGATGGGTGTGTGTGTGTGTGTGTGTGTGTGTGTGTGTGTGTGTGTGTGTTGGGGGGTGGGGCTGTGTGGGCGAATGAGGGGGGGTGCCCTGACCACTGGCCTCCGGCTGGGCTCGCACTGGGCCCTGCGGGTCTCAGACTCTGCTGTCTGGCCGTTGGGTGGGGTGGGGGCTCCCTGCCCGGGTCCCCTTACGGCGCCTTGTTGGGGGGGATGTGGCTCCCCGGGTCCTAGGCCGGCCGCTCGGGGGTGGGGTGGGGCAGCGCGGGGGGTCCAGCTGGGCCAAGGTCCTAGCGACGGGGGGACCCCCTCCCTCAGAACCCTCCCTGCCTTACCTCACCTTATATTACTCCACAATAGGGAACAGTGGGGCGGTGCCTAGGTGGGGGGTCCGGGCTACTTAACTGCGGTCTGGGTCCTCCCCCGACTTTGCACCACCCACAATTTTAACCACACTTAGTCACGCAGGGTCTTGAGGGGGTAAGCCGCTTTCGGGGTTCTGCCGCTTGTCAGCGGTAGAACGCCCGGGCCCCGCTACCCCCCAATTTTAAACCGCACCATAGACACACACATCGCATCCACCTCTTCAAAACACAAAGACACACCCTTACATACATCCAACACACATATAGGGCAGGGGAAGGGCGGGAGACGTGGCTCCCCCCAGCACCTCCCGCTGGGGTCCCGCCCCGGCCCGGGGTGAGTGCGGCTGGGATGCGGGGGGCGCGCTCCCTCGGGCATGGCGCTCGTGGGGGGGCTGGGGCGCGGTGCTCCTTCTCCATTTGCTGTTGGATTAGTGGAGGTTGGGACACCGCGGTGGCCGGGTGGGGGCCCGGCCGGCGGCCTGGGGGGGCGAGAGTCATCACTCCCCCACCGTCCCGAGTGTGTGTGTGTGCGTCTGCGTCTGCGTCAGGGGTGGGTGTCTGTGGGGGGTGGGTCAGGGGTTGGGTATTTCAATTAAAACCGGGTGGGAGGATCATGGGGTGGGTGGGATATGAGGCTCCTGGGGGTGTAGAGTTGACTGTCCTCCGACCGGGGCCTGCGCCGGCCTTCGCTTTCCTGGGTCTGGGGGCGGGGTTGGGGGGGGGGCGGTGGGTGGGCCTGTTCCCGGGGGTGCGGCGGGACTCGCCGCCAGGGTTGGGGGGGCTCTCGACCCGCTCGGCCCGGGGGCCCTGCTCCGGCCTTTTCTCGGCTTGGCGGCTTGGGTCGGGGCCTGGGGCCCTGTGCCCTTTATCCTTCTCTTGTGGGCCCCTCTTGCCTGGGGGGGATTCCTCTCTGCATTCTCCGTCGGGTGCTTTTTTGGCGGGGGCGGGGCTCTCTGGCGTGGTTCGCTGGGGTCTCCCCGGGCCTGGGGGGCTTCCGTCTGCCGGGGTGGCGGTGTCCGGGCCCGATGGCCTCGGACCCCGGGGTGTCACCACGGGTCCCCCCACAGCAGTTCCGGTCCCACCCAGTGGACAAACCACACACCCACACACACACACACTTCCACTCCTAACGAAAGGTGCTTCTGAAGTTGCTTGTTCTCTGTCATCATTTGCTCAAACTTTAAAAATCATGTTCCTCTTTTGTTGTCACCTCTTTGTTAATTCATGTTCCTGCTTCACGTTACTGTCTAGATAGAGCTGCTCAGGCTGGTTAATCTAAGAAATCATTTTACTGTCTAGATAGAGCAGCTCAGGCTGGTTTAATCCAAAAACAGTTGGAAAATATTTGGATCAGTGTGATAACTGCAAATAATATATGTAGCACAACAAGGATATTGTATGTTATCCCCCTCCCCCCTCCCCCCCTCCTCCCTCCTCCCTCAACCTTTTTCTCTCTTTTCTCTTCTCTCTCTCTTTGAGCGTTCCCCCCCGGTCGTGTACGGCAGCCATGCCATCTTCTGACGGAGAAGGCAACAGGAGGAGACTCCAGGTCTCTCCCTGTTGCAAGACCAAAAACTGTTATGACTCCGAAGGTTCTAGATCACATCATATTGTTGGCCCAAGCTGCCGAACAGGACAAGGGCAAAAAAAAAGAAAAAAAAACAAAAAAAAAACAAAAAAAAACAAAGGGCAAGTCAGCCTCGCCGCTGCCCCCTGCTGGCCGCGCCCCGTCACTATCTGTCAAATCCTGTTACAGAGTGCTCTGGTGTCTGTGGGAAAAAACTTGAAACTGAGCAAGATGACTATTGCAGCAACACGTCATCAGTAGGATAAAACTAAGCTGTCTCTTGATGGTCTACGACAGGGTGTCCAAACTGGGTCAGAGAGTGCTGGTGTCCTGCATGTTTTAGTTCTCTGCCTGCTTCAGCATACCTGAATCTAATGATGACGTCATCACCAAGGTTGTGAAAAAGAACAATAATGAGCCTTTCATCACAAAGTGGATGGGAGAGGCACCGGATGGAGATCAACGGAGATCAAAGCCGGAGGAAATCTTGGATCTGAGCATCTCCTTGGCAAAAGGCACTGATCTCCTTTGATCTGATAGGAGATCAGCACTGGAGCCATGGAGACGCTCAGATCAAAGGAAATCAGCTTTGTAGAGTTGTAATGTGCTCGTACTCATCCTTACATTTTTCTAGAAATTTGTCTTCAATCACCTTTTCTCTATCTACACTCTCTACTTGAACCTTTACCTGTTTATTTATTTCATATTTTCCAAATATCATGATTTTGGTTTGACCTAGATTTATTGAATTAGATTTCATTTCTCTGAATGTATCTAGTATGTCGTTGAAGAGTTTTTCTAGGATTTGGGAGAATTGTGGGTCTGTAGTTTGTGAAGTGTGTCTGTTTTCAATAACGGTATCCTTACTGGAAGCCTGTTGAATAATACTATGTAGAACCTTCTATGTACTGCTGACATGGTCTTTATTGTTTTCTTGTACTTTCTTAAAAGAATTCTTCTTACATTTTCTCATCATATGAGTGAACTTAGTTTGACATTTCTTGTATTTATTGGTTCAATTCACCACTTCACCAATACACCACTTCATGATCTGGTTCAATTCACATTTCATCATCTGGTTCAATTCACCACTTCGCCAGTTCTTCACATCACCATTTGGTTCTAATCTCCACTTCACCAATTCACCACTTCACCATCTTCTTTAATTCACACCTTCATCATCTGGTTCAATTCACCACTTCACCATCAGGTTCAATTCACCACTTCACCAACAGCTCTACCAGTTTTCCCCCGTAACAAAAATTTCCTGGTCCAGGTCCATTGTTGTCATACTAGTACACACAGTCTCCTCCTAAGTTTATTTTAGATCACAAACTTAGCGTGGAAAGTGGCGTACGCATCTTTCAGGACCTGTTTTGTCATAATCCACCTTTATAAATGAGGCCAGACATTGTTCTGGCTCCATCATGTTCCTGGTCCAGGATCAGTTTAACATCCAGAACCAGAGCATCGAGTGTTTTTAGGAGAAAATCATGAAATGTGTCTGCGTTGCTGTTTGAAAGCTCCTCAAAGTGAATAAAGCCCTGATACTGTTGGTTGAGTCCTTTTGCTTCTTGAAGATGTTGCTGGTTGGTCTGGGAGGAGGATTCTCACACACAAAGTCAAAGCCTCTTTGGATATTTAACACAAAGGATCATGGTTGATGACCAAAGGGCTGGTCCGGGAATTGAACCCGGGACCTCTCGCACCCTAAGCAAGAATCATACTGCTAGATCAACAAACCGGTGTGAGATGAACTGAGTGAGGAAACCAAGCGGGCCAAGGAGATGTGTGCTTGTTACAGTCTCTTCTGTAGGCGTCGGTTCAAATCCCACTTCTACCAGCAGAGTCTGGTTCAGGACATTTCTCGTTTCCAAAAACCTTTAATCTCTGGATTGAGTTGCTGCTTGTAGTCAAATGTTTTCAAACGACCCTGTTAACCTCCAGCAGACTTACTGTAGTGTAGCGGTTATCACATTTGCTTGACATGTAAAATGACCCCTGTTTGAAACCGGGTGGAAACATAAAGAAAGGTTTTTGAAATTCATCAACACAGTTTCCAAAATATCAGGAGCTTCATGGACGACGACGTCTTGTTACTTCAGCAAATATAACAACCCAAAACCTTTATACTGGCTGTGGTGGGATTTGAACCCACACCTCCTGAGACACTGTAGCATAAATCCAGCACTGCCTGCAGCAGCTGGAATCAAGTGTTTATCCAATATTGAGGTGAAAACTGTCCATGGCTGAGCGACGTCACAATGTTGTTCTTTAGTTGGAAAGGAGCCAAAACCACTGTCATCGCCACACGTGACCTTGTATGTTTGTAGGTCAGAATGTCCAGGGGTTGTGGGTTGGAGTCCCATCTGGGGTGTTGAAGTTGATAGAGGCTAAAGTGTTGGTTCAAGCAGCTCATTGTCACCATCACACTGCAGCTCCTTCACTCAATGTTTCTCTAACATGACAAAGCAACAAGAGAGCAGCTGGGATGTCAGGAAGTTAGAGGATCTTCCCCACGTCTTGTGACAGACATTCTGTCTTTCAGTCTCTAAAGAACACACATGAGTGCTTTCATTGATTTCTCCTTCTGTTTTTACAGAACATTTTTTAACCTTCTTTTACTCTGTGATCAATCAGGATCAACATGTTTCAGTCCCGGTCCAACGTTTTCTATTGTTCATTACCGTATATCCTGGACTAGAAGTCCTGCTTTCTTAGTTGGTGGCTGATCATTCTACTGACATTAAGAAGCAAATCCTCTTTCAGTCCTTCTATTACACTTCATCCTGTGCAGGGTTGCAGGGAGGAGACACCTGGACAGGTTCACCAGTCCATCACAGGACACACACACACACACACACACACACACACACACACACACACACACACACACACACACACACACACACACACACACACACACACACACACACACACACACACACACACACACAGTGGGGGAGGGGCTTATCAATGTACCCTGAGTCCACTGAGCTCAGCTGTTAGGTCACATGACCTCTCATGCAACATTAGAATTGGTTGTTCAGTGGTAGAATTCTCGCCTGCCACCTGGGAGGCCCGTGTTCGATTCCCGGCCAATGAAACATCAACTTTTAATCATCATCAATAATGAACAAATTTAACTATCCTGCCTTGTCTGAATAAAGGTTGTGAGCTTGAATATGTCATGTCATTGGTTCTAGCTAACATAGTTCTGTGCAGTATATAGTATATAGACATGAAGAAACAACCATTACAGAAGGTTTTCAGGCCTCGTTGGCGCAGTAGGCAGCGCGTCAGTCTCATAATCTGAAGGTTGTGAGTTCGAGCCTCACACGGGGCAAATGTTTTAGCTCTAATTCTTGGTGTTGAACGATAACGGTTCATGTTCAAAGACCAAAGACAATCCAGTGATATCAGTCAAATGTCACTGGGCCCGTTTACTCCCAGCATTAACTCTGGTCTCAGGTCATCTGGTCACATGTGACGAGCTCTGAAGACAAGTGGAAACAGACACCCAAGCACTTTCACTACCCCATCCTGGTATCGGTATCGGTATCGGTGCATCTTGAGACGAGACCCCTCCACATCTAATGCTGAACACAGTATAGTTTTGCCTTTTTCTTGACGGAATATTTGTATTGGTGTCTGTGTGTGTGTGTGTGTGTGTGTGTGTGTGTGTGTGTGTGTGTGTGTTACACCCCTGAGACACTATGACAGACAGGCAGTAACATCAGCATATCCTCGTTAGTATAGTGGTGAGTATCCCTACCTGTTACGTGGGAGGCCTTTACTCTCTCATGTCTGCCAAGGCAGGATAATCTGGAAGGAGGTGGTTGGTAGAAAGTCTGTTCCTGATTTATTTCAAGCCTTTATTTCTTGAAATGTTGAGGATTATGGCGTACAGATAATTAAAACCCAAAATTCAGGGTCTCAGAAAATGAAAAATGGAACTACTACTTTGAGTGGTTTCACCTGTCAAAGATGATAAAGAATATAGAGCAATGGTGAAGAAGACTTGAAGAAGTTTGTAGAATGGGACAGAAAAGTGTCTAATGCTTCAGAGTGAGACGTGTCAGAGCCTGTTTGTCTCTTGTCTCCTCACAATCAAGGGACACTAACTCACTATTAATTTACATGCTGCTGTTGATGTCAGACATAAAGCTTGGAGATGCTGGGGATTGAACCCAGGACCTCATACATGCTAAGCATGCGCTCTACCACTGAGTTTTGGAAAGTCACGGTGTCACACCCTAATCAGCTCGTGAACTCAAAACACCTGCAAAGGTTTCCTGACGTACCTCGGTATCTGAAGAAAACAGGATATTTCTCTGCGTTTGGGCCGCGCATTTACACATCAACGCAACTACGACTGGCCACAAACAATGATTCCTGAAAACTGCGGCCACGGTGGAGATCTGGATCAAATCTGTGTCTCTGTTTACATCCAAGTGCAGGCAGCCTGATTTGACTTGTTTTCCACAGGAAGACTATCAACACTCTTAAAACCACAGAAATGTACCTGGAGTTGTCATTTCTAGTATACAAGGGGTCGTTGGTGGGTGTACATGGAGTACAATGAATACACTGTCCAACACTGGAAATAACAACACTTCACAATCATTTATGGAAAGATATCTCAGACAGTTTGTCTTCTTCTCAATGCTCGCTCTCAAACTGTCAGAAAAACCCAAACTATGAAAGAAATGGACTCTTCAGCACATAAAAATTATGAAAATGCTGAAATACTTAGCTCACAGGTGTGTTTAGTTACATAATCAGAGAGCGGCAGAGTCCATCAATGTCTCATTACTGCCTGTGGATTCAATTCAGCAGATGAGAGAGGCACCTCATGGAGATCAAAGGAGATCTAAGGATATCAAAGGAGATCTAAGGATATCAAAGGAGATCTAAGGATATCAAAGGAGATCTAAGGATATCAAAGGAGATCAAATGATATCAAAGGAGATCAAATGATATCAAAGGAGATCAGTGTATGTTGCCATGGAGATGCTCCCTGCTCAGTGTTGTAGCTACCTTGTCTACCTAGTTACATCTTCATTTTGATTTTAAAAAGAGATTTCTGTCAAAATCAAGTCAATTAAAGTGAACATCACAATGAAAATAGAACTTTGTTCAAAAAGTTCTAAGTGAAGAAAGAAATCTTGTCAAATCAAAGTATAAAAATGAATTTTGTGAAATTGAAGTTCTTGGATTGTTATCAACTGAATCAGTTCATGAAAGACAAGGAGGAAAACTCCTGAGGAGCTTGTCTTCACCATTCACTATCAAAGCTTTGATTGTGTGTCGGGTTGCTGGAGCTGCTTTTCTTGGAAGGGTGTGGCTCATTTGTCCAAGAGTTGGTTTCTCGAAGTGGACATTCAATGATCAGGAGACTGAGTCTTTGAATAAAGGTTTGAAACTACTACTACTTTGAGTGGTTTCACCTGTCAAAGATGATAAAGAATATAGAGCGATGGTGAAGAAGACTTGAAGAAGTTTGTAGAATGGGACAGAAAAGTGTCTAATGCTTCAGAGTGAGATGTGTCAGAGCCTGTTTGTCTCTTGTCTCCTCACAATCAAGGGACACTAACTCACTATTGATTTACTTGCTGCTGTTGATGTCAGACGTAAAGCTTGGAGATGCTGGGGATTGAACCCAGGACCTCATACATGCTAAGCATGCGCTCTACCACTGAGCTACGTCCCCTGTTTTGGTGTTTTTTATTGAACTGAATCAGTTCATGTAAGACAAGGAGGAAAAGCCCTGAGCAGCATGTGTCCCTCTCTCACCAGGACACTGTCCCTCTTTCACCAGGACCCTGTCTCTCTCTCACCAGGACACTGTCCCTCTCTCACCAGGACACTTTGGATTGTGGTGTGTGGCTGCTTGCTGGAGGGGAGGATTTATGGAAGTGTTGTCTGTTAGTGAGGATTTTATGGTTGGAGTCAGAACATTTTAGGAGATATTTCACTAACCTGACAACTAAATCATTACCAAACTATTTCTTCACCAACATGTTTGTAAAGATGTATAATAACATGGATGATGTTGACAATGTTGAAAATCAACTCTCATGTGAAACTGGTACACCTGACCCCGCCCCCCTCTCCACTCTCAGCCAATCACAGGCCACCTCACTGTAATGCTGCGTTCATGTACCATAAAATTATAGGAACCAACAAACATTCTCATTGAATCATTACAACAATAACAACTGCAGAGACGTTACACTAGTTTTCTATTGTTCTTTAGTCAAAAGATAGAATGGCAGGAAGCCCCCCGCCTGTTCAGACAGTGGGGGTGTTGTAGACAGCTGTTGGAAGTAACTAAATAAGTTATTTGTAATCTAACTTAGTTACTTTTAAAAGCAAGTAATCTGTAAAGTAACTACGTTACTTTTAAATGAGTAACTAGTAATCAGTAATATTACTTTTTCAAGGTGGCAACACTGCTTATGAGGGTCTAATCAGGGCTTGTTCATGATGGTGAGTTGATTGTTAGAGTTTCCAGATTGCAGATGTCACACCAAGTGGTGGACCACTCATGGCTGGAGGAAAGAACAACCTGGTTCCCCTGGGCAGTGGAAGGTTTACGGTTCCTTGTAAGCAGGCAAAGTTTGGAGTTCCTTCATGAGTTGACAGTTCTGTCGTGAGCACTTGGCGTATTGATGACGGCCTGCAGCAGCAAAAATGTGAAGCATCTTGGTAACAATGCAGGACAGATGTCTGTTGTGGTCTGCAAGTCGCTCAGTTCTGATGAAGACGTTGATCACATCTACCATGTGGTGGCGCTGCACCCAGAGTGCAGGTGTTCTTCCTCCTTTGGCCAGTCATTTGAAGGTTTCTTCAAACCTCTGCTCCCTGCCACTATTGGGTCTGTGTGTCTGGCTCTCATCTTCTCATCAGCCACCTTCTCCATGAAGGTCCTCATGTCACCAACTCCTCCTCAGTGAAGGCCAGTTTCATGATGTGCTGATAGACGACCACCTCCATCAGGAGGTGAACATGGATTGACTTGTCTAAACATCCTCCATCCATGATGTGGTTGGCTGTTGTACTCCCAGGATAGATCAACTAGATCACCTCTAGTAGTCCAGAATCTTGTTGATGTTACCCATTGATCCAAGATCAGACTTCAGCAGGTGAAATCCACCCAACCTGGTAATGACAGGTAGATTGACCTGCTTTATGATGTCCACAGCCTTCAGCCAAATGGAAGATCAAAGGTCACCATAGCGACTCAGCAGAGAGCCGTCTTCACTCTCTGAGAGAGGTAAAGATGGTGATGAGGTCATGAGGTCACCTTCAATGACTGGGAGGAAGTGGATCTGTGTGCTCTGCTCTGCATCATATGCATGGATTCTCTTCATCGTCTTTGACTCTCATATTGCCATGAAGTTGTTTTTGTTGTTCTAGTGACGTATCAGTGTCCGATTGCTTTCTACTGGAATTCTACTGTCACAGTTCTATATCTGTTTGATCTCTGAAGTGATGACATTTATCAATGATGCACTTTTAATCTGAGGATCCACCGTAGAAATCCAGAGGCTTTTCAGAAACATGAGTCAGCACAATGTAAACTATTGATGTGTTTCTTTTCCACTGGAATTTTTTCTCCCCTGCGAGGAAACACAGTTGACACCCTTCGATGGCTCAGTTGGTAGAGCGGATCCTGGATTCATTTACCAGAATGACTCTGAGCCGATGTTCATTCAAGACTTTTGAGGCGTTACAATGGAAGGAAAGTCCTCCTCAGGACTACATCAACCAGGTGGATGGAGAGTCTTCACAGGTAGTTGAGGAAGTATGAGTTAGCACAATGGAAACCAAGCTGATCCTGTCCTGATTCAGTAGTTAGTACAGGGGTTCTGATGTTAAATTTCCATATCTTCATGAAAACTCACCTCATATAGGCCGAAATAGCTCAGCTGGGAGAGCGTTAGACTGAAGATCTAAAGGTCTCTGGTTAAATTCCAGGTTTGTGATAGACTGCTCTACTCGTGGTCGTAATGGAAGCAGGGTAGAGTCATTTAGGAAACTGCACAGGACTCTGCTGACTAAAATGCAGAAACACAACAAATTAGAGAAAACACGACCAAATTCAAACCTTCAATAAAGCCTTAACCAACCGTCAGTACCTGTAGGCCACAATGAGGACCAAAGATCTTGGTCTCCGCAAAAGACAATAAAGTGGGTTAATCCTGATGCAAAACTTTCCGAAAGAATGTTGTTGTAGCCGAGAGGTTAAGGTGTTGGACTAGAAATCCATTAGGGTCTCCCTGCGCAGGTTCACATGTTCCAACAATGTTGCTCAATACTTTGAGAAGGTTAAAGAAAGACTCTTCTTGTGGATTATTTTATAAAGTAAAACCTCTGATGTAGAGACGCCCTGAAATCTGAGGACAAGATTCCATTGAAGACAGGTTCTCCTCTTCAGAGGGTCTCGTCATGAGGACAAGTTGAGAACAAGTAAATCTGAGGAGTTCAGTTGTCTCAGATCTGTAATGAAAGACTGATTAATTGTATTACATGAGGAACTTATATGAAAGAAACTTTTGGACATGAACAGTCTGAGAGTCCAAACTCCATTGTGCTCACATCTTCAGCTCTGTAATGAAAGAGTGACTTTTTCCATTGATTTATTTATTTCTTGTTGACATCACTGGTGTTGCTCTTAACTAGTTTTCCTGGTATTTATCATACAGATCATTTTCTGTTCAGCTTGGAGAGACCTCTTCCTCTTGTGCTGCTCTTTGTTGTGGTGTCCCTCAAGGCTCTGTTTTGGGTGGCCTTAATGTTAACTTTCATTTTTATGAAGACGACACACAAATGAACTTCCCTATAAAGCCTTGCTCTACGGACTCTGCCTCTATCCTGTCCTGCCTCACAAAAGTAAAGAACCAAAGTCCAAAACCTTTTTACAGCTGAACGGTTTAAAACCTGAAATCATTTTGATCGCCCCCAATGGACCCAGTTCTGGTGGTTTTAACAACCTTTGCTCTAGTCTTGGTAGCTCATTGAGCAATGTTTGAAAAGAGGCCCACAATTTAGGTGTGGTGTTCGACTCCGACCTGTCCTTTGACTGTCAGGTGACCAAGGTAGTCCAATCCTGCTTTGCTCAGCTGAGACGACTAGTCAAGACCAGGTCATTCCTCTCCCCAGCAGACCTGGAGAAAGTAATACATGTCTTCATCTGGTCCAGGCTGGATTACTGTAACTCCCTTTATTCTGGCATCAGTAGGCTCAATGTTCAAAGACTGCAGCTGGAGCAGAATGCTGCTACCAGGTTTTTAACAGGCACCAGGAGGAGGGACCACATTTCACCAATCCCTTCTTCCTTTCACTGGCTGCCTGTCAGTTTTAGAAGAGATTTTAAAATGCTACTGCTTGTTTTTAAAGCCTTGAATGGTCTGATTCCTCCAGATATCAGAGACCTGTTATGATAATAATAATTACTAGAGGTTTGTATTTCCAGAAGAAAATGCAAGTGTGAATGCTGAAGGTTGAATAAAGCTGATTTCCTTTGATTTCAGCGTCTCCGTGGCTCCAGTGCTGATCTCTTATCAGATCAAAGGAGATCAGTGCCTTTGGCCATGGATATGCTCAGATCAAAGATTTCCTCCAGCTTTGATCTCCGTTGATCTCCATCCGGTGCCTCTCCCATCCACTTTGTACTGAAAGGCTCGTTATTGTTCTTTTTCACAACCTTGGTGATGATGTCATCATTAGATTCAGGTATGCTGAAGCAGGCAGAGAACAAAAACATGCACTCAGTTTGGACACCCTGATGTAGACCAAAAAGAGACAGGTTAGTTTTATCCTGCTGCAATAGTTAATCTGTTCAGTTTGAGGTTTCTTTCCATAAACAGCCTGAACAGGGACTTGAACCCTGGACCCTCAGATTAAAAGTCTGATGCTCTACCATCTGAGCTACGCAGGCCTGCCTACACAGTGTTGTGTAGCCATATGACTCTCACTTATGAGCACCCAAGCTCCTGGTTTTACAGGTTAGTCTTGGGTCACAACAGGTGAACCTGGAACAGAGTTTGTAACTGATATCTCCTGTTTCACTAAGACTGGTGCCATGTAGTCAGTCAAGGTCTGAACAACTTCTTCATGAGGTTTAGAAAAAGCTCTAAGTTGTGGAATAATATAATGCCGTCCATATATTAATTCAAATGGAGTTAAACCTTTCCCTGTGGGTGTTACTCTCATGTGTAACTTTACTAATGGTAAACATTGTACCCAGTTCATGTTTGTTTCTTCCATTGTTTTCTTAAGTTTATTTCTAAGAATACCATTATGTCTTTCCACTAACCCTGCTGATTGTGGATGGTCAGCGCAATGGTTTTTTAACTGGATGTCAAAATGTTTTCTTATTTGTTTTATTACTTCCTTCTCAAAATGAGTACCTTTATCACTGTAAAGTTTTTCTGGTATGCCAAACCGGAGTATTATTCTTTTCACCAAGGCTTTAGCCACTGTTGATGCATCTGATGTGCTTGTTGGAAACACTCCAACCCCTTTAGAGAAAGAGTATTATCACTAAACAGTATATTTACCTTCACATTTGGATATTTCAATACAGTCCATGCATACTTGTTGAAATGGATATTGTGGTTCTGGAAATGTAGCTCATTTTGGTCTCATGGCACCCTGCGAGTTATGTTTAGCACATGTTGGTCATTGTGAACAACTTATTTTACAATAATGTAAGAATCCATATGTTGTGAGTACTTGATTAATATAGATACCTTCCCTCCTGTTTTTTTTCTTTTTTCTGGACATTTGCAACAGGTCATGAATTTCATTGCATATATCAAAAATCGTATTAGATCCACCAAATCTCTAGTTTAAACTCATGTTGATGTGTTCCCACTGGAATGTTCTCACCACCATGTGTGTAGTTGCATCCCTTCTTTCTCTAACTCTGTATGTGTGTGTTCATGGTCTGACCTTGGCACAATCGAGTGCATTTCACCTTGCGTCAGGGCAGGTCGTCGTCACGTCCTCGTCACTATACACTGAGACACCGCTGGATATCTACCACCCAACTTCAGTAGCAGAAAAATGCCTATTCAGCATTAAGGAAAGTAGACCCGATATTGTTTGTCCAGAATATTATATTCACTTTGACCTCCCTGAAACAGGGTAACCTTAAATACCAACACCGAGTAAGGACAAGTTTGACCCGATATTATTTGTCTGGAATAAGCTGGTCTTCACTTTGACCTCACTGTGCAGCCTTACTCACCCTATGGACGGATGTCCACACCGTCCCACCCATACAAGAGGATCTTTCATACAAAAGAGAACTCACTCAGTCTCAGTTGATCCTGGATCTGTCTCTGTTTGTTTACTTTTGTTGGGATTCCGTCCCCCTCTCACGTCCAGTGGATCTGTCCTACAACAATTCAGCTGGAGGACTTTTTGTAGGAAAAGCCTGAGCGGCACGTTTCAGCTCCGATCCTGGAGACCAGAGGGATGTTGGAATCCGGCTCCAAGGACCAAGTTGTCAGGAGACTTTTCCTGGTAAGAAAACCTCATGGAGACAGAAAACACAGGAATCAGACTGAGAGCCGTTTGAGAAAGTTTAAGACCATTTTATTACATTATTCTTGCAAGAAGAGACAAAGTCACAGTCCAACCTCTGCATGATTGTCCAGGAGTTTGTCTCACTCTGAAGTCAGACAGTTCCTTCTTAAAGGCTGAAACTGTTTTGAGTCTGCATTGAAGGACACCAAAAGCAGCTCAGAGGTTTGAACAGTGCCGACACAGGTCATCCCTGAACACAGACTGAACATTACACACCATTCTTTATCAGACTAAACAAGATTTCCATAACACAACGTCATAACAACATTTTAAACAACTATATTCTGGCCTAAAACACTCTTAAAACTACACTCTGTTAAACAATGACGCTAAGATTTCAGATTTTTCACTCACCGTTGTGTGTTTCCTCCTCCAGCATCTCTTGCCAAATGCATTATGGGTAAATTGGCTTCCCAAGCCTACACAGATCCGTGTCGATGCATCCTCGATAAAGTCGGCAGAGCGAGGACACACAGGTACACGAGAACACAAGTATGGACAGTATAGGTATTGGAAAACTGCCCCTGTTTTGATGACTTGTGGCTTGAGTGTAGTTGAATTTGTGTCTTTGGTTTTAATAAAAATTTAAAAGTAACATCAAATTGTATATGATACAAGCAAAGGTGGAGAATACAAGACCTCCGACAGGTAATGCAGCACTAAAAGTGTGCTGAAGGGGGCGCTGTGGCTTAGCTGGTCAAAGTACCTGTCTAGTAATCAGGAGATCCTGGGTTCAAATACCAGCAGTCCCTCACAACATTACATTTATGAAGTGACTGGGAGAGATCAAAGCTTGAGCTTTACTTTGAAAGCTCAAACGGAAGGAAGTTGATGTCGAATACAGCTCTTAAAACTTCACTCGTACATTTGATCACAAATATTGTTCTATTTAAATAATGACTTTGATTTTCAAAACAAACTGAATCTTTCAAAAATACAAACTATATAATGTAACAATACTCAGATTTTAATTTACATAATACTGGTAATACAAAATGTGATTTATGTAATTGTATTTGATAGGATAAACCTAACAAATTAAAATTACTTTTTAAAACAGGTTTGATGAGACCACAAACTATATAATAATGACAAATCAATAATTATACAGGTTGTTTGACTTAACAGACAGCTTGTGACCTGTCTCTTTCAACTGACGCTAGATGTCTTAGATGTCCATCAATTTTATGTGTCATTTGTCAACTAGTTCTGGCTGTCAAATAGACGTCCAGAATTACGGCCTGGATTGATGGACGGTCTTGGACGTCTATAAATATCACTAGCTCAGTGGGTTTGATCTGCAACAGAAGCTGATCTCCTTTCAATCTGCTTTGATCTGCTGTGATCTCAGCACTGGAGATGCCATGGAGCCATGGATCAAAGGAGATTTATTCAAAGGAGAAAGCAGCTTTATTCAGCCCCTTCAGCATTCACACTTGAATTTTCTTCTGGAAATGCAAACCTCTAGTTAAAGTAGACTTCCTGTTTGATGGCGAATATTAAAGTTTAAGGCGTGGCCACAAAAGCAAATTGCAGATTTCCTGTAGGATTTAGATGAGGAGTGTCAACACGTGATTTTTAGATCTTGATGAGATGAACAAGTGAGTTTTGGTTTGATCTCTACGACATTCCTACTGGCCGTGGTGTATCGTTTCATCCATCCATCCATCCATCCATCCATCCATCCATCCATCCATCCATCCATCAAACAATCATCCATCCATCCATCCATCCATCCAACCATCATCCTTCCTTCCATCCATCCATTCGTCATCCATCCACCAATCCATCCTTCCTGATCCATCAATCCATCTACCAATCATCCTTCCATCCATCCATCCATCTCTCATCCATCCATCAATCCATATACCAATCCATCCTTCCATCCATCCGTCCATCTGTCATCCATCCATCCTTCCTTCCATCCATCAATCCATTGTTCCATCCATCCATCATCCATCCATTCATCCATCCATCTGTCATCTATCCCTCATTCATCCACCCATCCCTTGATCCATCCATCAATTCATTTACCTTCCTTCATCTATCCATCCATCATCCATCCATCCATCCATTTATCAATCTGTCATCCATCCGTCATTCCTCCATCCATCCATCTACCAATCCATCCATCCATCCATTTATCAATATGTCATCCATCCGTCATTCATCCATCCATCCATCTACCAATCCATCCTTCCGTCCATCCTTCCGTCCATCCTTCCATCAATTTGCCATCCATCTACCAATCCATCCTTCCTCATCCATCCATCCATCTACCAATCCATCGTTCAATCCATCCATATGTCATCCATCCATCCATCCATCCATCAATCATCCATTTACCAATCCATCCTTCCTCACCCATCCATCCATTCATCTACCAATCCATCCTTCCATCTATCAATCCATCCATCATCCTTCCTTCCATCCATCATCCATCCATTCATCCATCATGCATCCATCATCTACCAATCCATCATTCGATCCATCAATCGATCGAACAATCCATCCATCATCCTTCCTTCCATCCATCCAACCATCCATCCATCCATCCATCCATCCATCCATCCATCCATCCATCCATCCATCCATCCATCCAACAATCCATCGTTCATCCAACCATCCATCCATCCCTCCCTCCATCCATCCATTCATCAACCTTCCTACCATCCATCCATCATCCATCCATCCATCAATCTGTCATCCATCCGTCATTCATCCATTCATCCATCCATCTACCAATACTTCCATCCATCCATCCTTCCATCATCCATCCATTCATCATCCATCTACCAATCCATCCTTCCTTCCTTCCTTCTTTCCTTCCATCCATCATCCATCCATTCATCCATCATGAATCCTTCATCTACCAATCCATCCTTCGATCCATCAATCCATCCATCATCCTTCATTCCATCCATCCATCCATCCATCATCTATCCGTCATTCATCCATTCATCCCACCCTCCATCCATCCATTCATCAACATTCCTTCAATCCATCCATCCATCATCCATCCATCCATCAATCTGTCATCCATCTGTCATCCATCCATTCATCCATCCATCTACCAATCCATGCTTCCATCCATCCTTCCATCATCCATCCATTCGTGATAACTTGACGTAGAATTATTCCAACATACTCCATGTCTACATGCACTATGTCTACATGCTCTATGTCTATATACTCTATGTCTACATGCTCTATGTCTTTATGCTCTATGTCTACATGCTCTATGTCTACTTGCTCTATGTCTATATGCTCTATGTATACATGCTCTATGTCTATATGCTCTATGTCTAAATGCTCTATATCTATATGCTCTATGTCTACTTGATCTATATCTACATGCTATATGTCTATATGCTCTATGTCTTTATGCTCTATGTCTACTTGCTCTATGTCTATATGCTCGATGTCTACATGCTCTATCTCTACATGTTCTATGTCTACGTACTCTATGTCTATAAACTCTATGTCTATATATGCTCTATGACTATATACTCTTTGTCTACATGCTCTATGTCTACATGCTGTATGTCTATATACTCTATGTCTATATGCTCTATCTCTACATGCTCTTTGTCTACATGCTCTATGTCTACATGCTGTATGTCTATATACTCTATGTCTATATGCTCTATCTCTACATGCTCTTTGTCTACATACTCAATGTCTATATGCTCTATGTCTATATGCTCTATGTCTATATGCCCTATGTCTATATAATAGAAGTATTTATTCTCTATGTCTACATGCTCTATGTCTATATGCTCGGTGTCTATATGCTCTATGTCTACATGTTCTATGTCTACTTGAACCAATGTCTATATATTCTATGTCTACATGCTCTATGTCTACATGCTCTATGTCTACATATTCTATGTCTACATGCTCTATGTCTATATGCTCTATGTCAACATTCTCTATGTCTATATGCTCTATGTCTACATCTTGTATGTCTATATACTCTATGTCTATATGCTCTATCTCTACATACTCAATGTATATATGCTCTATGTCTATATGCTCTATGTATACATGCTCCATGTCTATATGCCCTATGTCTATATACTATAAGTATTTATTCTCTATGTATATATGCTCTATGTCTACATGCTCTATGTCTTCATACTCTATGTCTACATACTCTATGTCTACATGCACTATGTCTACATGCTCTATGTCTATATACTCTATTTCAATATACTATATGTCTACATGCTCTATGTCTACATGCTCTATGTCTATATGCTCTATGTCTATATACTCTATGTCTATATGCTCTATGTCTTAATGCTCTATGTCTACATGCTCTATGGGCAGCTTGCGACTGTCTCTTTCCACTGATTCTGGCTGTCATAGATGTAAATATTTTTTGCATTGTCCATCATGTTTTTGTCATTTGTCAACTAGTTCTGGCTGTCAAATAGACATCCAGAATTATGGCCTGGATGGATGGACGGTCTTAGAAGTCTATGAATGTTACCTGCTCAGTGTTTTTGATCTGCAACAGACGCTGATCTCCTTTGATCGGCTTTGATCTGCTCTGTTCTCAACACTGGAGACGGCATGGAGCCAAGATCAAAGGAGATTTATTCAAAGGAGAAAGCAGCTTTATTCAGCCCCTTCAGCATTCACACTTGCATTTTCTTCTGGACATGCAAACCTGTAGTTACAGCAGACTTCCTCTTTGATGGTGAATATTAAAATTTGAGATGTGGAAACAAAAGCAAATTGCAGACTTCCTGTAGGATTTAGGTCAGGATTGTCAATGTGTGATTTTTAGATCTTGATGAGATGAACAAGTGAGTTTTGGTTTGATCTCTACGACATTCCTACTGGCCGTGGTGTTTGGTTTTCTAATATATTTGATTGAGAGGAGGTGGGCAGCAGGATTCGACATTGTGATCTTTGACAACAAATAAAATCCAAACCACTCGAGTAACTACATAAAAGTTACACAGTAAGACTCTGGAGTCCATTTGTGGTTCCCTTTCTAGGACCTCATCACTGGACACTGGGTTCTGTGCACCTTTTTTTAAGGGACCGAGCCCAGAAGGGAAGCTGCCTGGAGGCGAGGACCCTATTGCGTCTGTAGTGTTTCTTTCTTTCTTTCTTCTCCTGAAGACATTGAACCCAAATTAAACCCTAAACATTCTCCAAAACTCACCAGATGTGAAACACCAATCAGGACTGGTGCAGACTATAAGGAAATGTAAAACAACATTTTAACATCGTTAACATACAAACATGGTATTAAATGACAGAGGAGACACTTCTGCTCAAAACTTCTGTACAGTGGTCATTTTGACAACAAACTCTGATTTAGTCTGAGTCTTTTGAGGAACTCACCATTTAGTTTTAGTCTTAGTTTAGTCATCAGAAATCTTTCTTGTCTTAGTCTAGTTTAGTCGACTAAATCTCTTCAGAGTTTCAGTCGACTAAATCCACAGTGGACTTAGTCCATGAAGTGTTTCTCCAGAATATCCAGTCATTGGAAATATCCATCAGTCTGTTCTAGAATGTATTCAAGTTTCAATTAGCAATACAGACTCAGATTGAACTGTTGGATTACAAAGAATGAATTTCATTTTATTCTCAATGTCAAAACATGAGCAAGGCATTTTCACAAAAGATGTGAAAACCAGCATGTTACTCTGCAGAGTTCCTCCATGCTTGTGATTGGTCAGATGCTGCAGACCACTATACTAAGGAGGAGATGTTGTTCATCAGATATTATGAGAACCTTCATCCATCAAAACTCTGGACTTCACTTGGTACCAATAGATTGAAGACTGAGGCAAGTAGGAGAGCTGAGAGTGCTGCAGCTCCCCCTGTAGGATGGTATATGAACTGCATATCTTCCACTTCAAAGGTCTAGAAATCAGTGTGTCCACCACTGCAAGTCAGCAGATAGAACCAAACCTTTGGGTTCTAGTGAGGAGTCAGTCTTCTCTTGTATTGATATTAGTACTGTGACGGGCTGAGTTCTACTTTATTATTCTGATCATAGAATCAAGAGGAGGTGCAGGAGGAGGAGCCGCAGGATGTGTGCAGTAGGAGCAACAGGATTGTGCTGGAGGAGGTGCAGGAGGAGGCACAGGGTGAGATCGAGGATGTATGCAGGAGGAGGCGCAGGAGGAGGCACAGGAGGAGGTGCAGGATGTGTGCAGGAAGAGGAGGAAGAGGAGGAAGGGGTGGAGGAGGAGGAAGAGGAGGAGGGGGTGTGGGAGGAGGAAGAGGGGGTGGGGGTGGAGGAGGAGATGCAGGAGGAGGTGCAGGAGGAGGTGCAGAAGGAGGTGCAATAGGAGGCGTGGGAACAGGTGCAGGAGGAGGTGCAGAAGGAGGCACAGGATGAGGCGCAGGATGAAGCACAGGATGAGGCGCAGGATGAGGCACAGGATTTGTGCAGGAGAAGACGCAGGAGGAGGCGCAGAAGGATGTGCAGGAAGAGGTGCAGGAGGAGACGCAGGGTGTGTGCAGGAAGAGGCGCATGATGTCTGCATGAGGAGGCGCAGGAGGAGGCGCATGAGAAGGTGCAAGAGGAGGCGGAGAAAGAGGTGCAGGAGGAGGTGCAGAACGAGGTGCAGGAGGAGGTGCAGGAGGAGGAGGAAGAGGAGGAGGGGGTGTAGGAGGAGGAAGAGGGGGAGGAGGTGGAGGAAGAGACGCAGGAGGAGGTGCAGGAGGAGGTGCAATAGGAGGCGCAGGAAGAGATGAAGGAGAAGGTGGAGAAGGAGGCGCAGGATGAGGCGCAGGATTTGTGCAGGAGGAGGCGCATAAGGAGGTGCAGGATTTGTGCAGGAGGAGGCGCAGAAGGAGGTGCAGGAGGAGGCGCAGGATGTGTGCAGGAGTTTGGGCAGAGCAGCTCCTACATAGTTCAGCAGGACGGTTGGAACAGCCCAAACTAATTTCTTCAGCCAGAAGAAGCTGGAAGAAGGAAATGACCTCATTTTGTTGGGTAGGACCTGAACTGCTGAACTTTCTTCTTGTTCTTATTGAGGATGAAGAGGCCTTTACTCTCTCATGTCTGCCAAAGCAGGATAATCTGGAAGGAGGTGGTTGGTAGAAAGTCTGTTCCTGATTTGAACCCAATGATTCTCCATGACTAAACTAAAAGACTGTCACTCCCCGTCGGAGAATTGAACCCCGGTCTCCCACGTGACAGACGGGGATACTAACCACTATACTAACGAGGAGATGCTGAATTCTCACACTGAAAAACCAATGCTCATGTTGCATGAGAGGTCATGTGATCTAACAGCTGAGCTCAGTGGACTCAGGTTACATTGATAAGCCCCTCCCCCACTCTGTGTGTGTGTGTGTGTGTGTGTGTGTGTGTGTGTGTGTGTGTGTGTGTGTGTGTGTGTGTGTGTCCTGTGATGGACTGGTGAACCTGTCCAGGTGTCTCCTCCCTGCAACCCTGCACAGGATGAAGTGTAATAGAAGGACTGAAAGAGGATTTGCTTCTTAATGTCAGTAGAATGATCAGCCACCAACTAAGAAAGCAGGACTTCTAGTTCAGGATATACGGTAATGAACAATAGAAAACATTGTACCGGGACTGAAACATGTTGATCCTGATTGATCACAGAGTAAAAGACGGTTAAAAACTGTTCTGTAAAAACAGAAGGAGAAATCAATGAAAGCACTCATGTGTGTTCTTTAGAGACTGGAAGACAAAATGTTTGTCACAAGACGTGGGGAAGATCCTCTAACTTCCTGACATCCCAGCTGCTCTCTAGTTGCTTTGTCATGTTAGAGAAACATTGAGTGAAGGAGCTGCAGTGTGATGGTGACAATGAGCTGCTTGAACCAACACTTTAGCCTCTATCAACTTCAACACCCCAGATGGGACTCCAACCCACAACCCCTGGACATTCTGACCTACAAACATACAAGGTCACGTGTGCTGGAGAATTTTCTGGGCTTTCCTTGCTCCACCCGTCTCACAGCCTTGACCCTGATGAGCTTGTTTGCTTGTTCAAGCCTCTTCTATCCAAGCCAACACTGTCAACAAGGCCAACAACACCCTGGAAACTAATCACACTGCAGGAAATGGAAGGTGGAATTCCTTGAAGTGGACTTTCATGTCCCCCATGTCCCTGAACAAGGACCTCAGTGGGAAGAAGATCCTACAAGGAACCTGGATTGTTGAAGAACAAATGTTCCACAATAAAGCGCAGAGAGTCTGGTTGTGATGAAACAATGAGTGCTCATGTTCTCCACTGAAATGATTTTCTCAACAAAGCAAAGCAAAGAGAAGTGCTAAGTCCAGTGGATGATGTTGCTCTCAGACCCTCCTTGTGATTCCTGCTCTGAGCAGAGTGGAGCAGTGGAAGCCTGCTGGGCCCAGAACCCAGAACCCAGAGCTCCATGGATCCAAACCTTCCTCTGCTACTGACACTTTCTGGACTATGTCTCCCAGAACTTTCCCAGGGAGGCTGTGAAGTGTGATACCATGATGGTTCTATCTGCTAACTCTGTTTGGTGATGTCAGAGTGATGTCACAAAAGAATGGAAAATATCAAAGTAACAACATTTCTTTCTTTAATTTGATCTCCACTCTCTCTCTCTCTCTCTCTCTCTCTCTCTCTCTCTCTCAGCAACAACATTTCACATATACGGTACAAATCCAGCTTTTAGACATTTGACACCTCACTTGGGTTTGAGGGAATCACATCCAGAACATGATGGAACACAGGAGCCATCTTGGATGGTTCTACTGTCCTTTACAGAGATCTGGAACCTTCTGCATGTATTATTGTAGAATAATGTGAAGGTTCCAACAACAACAACAAGGGAAATGTTGTCAGTGAAGTTTGCTAAAGGGTTTTCAAACTAGCCAGGATTTGAACCTGGAACCTTCTGATCCGTAGTTAGACGTGTTCGCCATGGTACCACTAGCTCCTTGTTATGCTCAGTTTTCACATGTTTGTATCTGTTTATATTTATAATACTGAAGAAGAAACAGTAGAAAAAGTTTTTGACTCTCAAATTGTCATGAAGTTGTTTTTGTTGTTCTAGTGACGTGTCAGTGTCCGATTGCTTTCTACTGGAATTCTACTGTCACAGTTCTATATCTGTTTGATCTTCCATTAACAAGAAGTAGCAACAACACGACTGCTGGACCATGTCGACTGTATCACTGACACTCGTTGGGTGTCTTAAGACCCAGAACCAGGTGGATGGAGAGTCTTCACTGCTTCTTGAGGAAGTTTGAGTTAGCACAATGGAAACCAAGCTGATCCAGTGTCAAAACTTCACCTGTGTATAGTCCTGGGGAATTTCTTCTCCTGGTCGTAAATCTCAGTTGGTAGAGTGGAGGACTGTACTGGACAACATTGACATCATTTAGTTGCTGGTTCAAATCCTGTTTGAAGGAGGACTCTTCATTAAACTGAGTATGTAGGATTTAGAAGAGCAAGTTGACTTTGTAACATAAATGTTGAGTTGGAAGGTCAAACTTCGGAGTGATGACATCTTACCACAGTCCTCAAGACTTCAAAGGAAGCTCTCTGAAGTGATGACATTTATCAATGATGCACTTTTAATCTGAGGATCCACCGTAGAAATCCAGAGGCTTTTCAGAAACATGAGTCAGCACAATGTAAACTATTGATGTGTGTCTTTTCCACTGGAATTTTTTCTCCTGCCAGGAAACATAGTTTACACCCTTCCATAGCTCAGTTGGTAGAGCGGATCCTGGATTCATTTACCAGAATGACTCTGAGCCGATGTTCATTCAAGACTTTTGAGGCGTTACAATGGAAGGAAAGTCCTCCTCAGGACTACATCAACCAAGTGGATGGAGAGTCCTCACAGGTAGTTGAGGAAGTATGAGTTAGCACAATGGAAACCAAGCTGATCCTGTGGTGATCCAGTAGTTAGTACAGGGGTTCTCATGTTAAATTTCCATATCTTCATGAAAACTCACCTCATAGAGGCTGAAATAGCTCAGCTGGGAGAGCGTTAGACTGAAGATCAAAAGGTCCCTGGTTCAATCCCGGGGTTCAGCAGAGACTGCTCTACTAGTGGTCATAATGGAAGCAGGATAGAGTCACTTAGGAAACTAACTGTTTAGAAAACACTACCAAACTCAAACCTTCAATAAAACCAGCCGTCAGTATATTTATGATGAATTGGTACATAACCAAACAAAGTTACCATAGTATCAAGTCATATTGACCCCCAGTATGGATGATTTATTAAAAGTTGACAGTTACTGTACTTACCTTGGAGAAACACAGCAAGAAAATCTACAGTTGTCTGAAATGGGACGGACTGGCTGGTGTCACAACGGACGGTTGTCCGAATCTCACAGGGAAAAATGTCGGACTTTTGAAACGTTTGCAAGATAAAGTGACTGAAATTGACGCAGATCAGAAATGGGTATTTTTGCATTGTATTATACACCAGCATGTGTTGTGCAAGTCAGTGCTAAAAATGAACCATGTTATTGATGTTGTAACTAAAATAGTAAACTTCATCAGGGCACGCGCATTGAATCACAGACAGTGTGTTGTACTTTTGGAGGACCATGAGACTGAGCAGAGTGACATCGGCTACCTCACAGCTGTCAGAGGGTTAGGGTTTGGTGAGAAGAAAGGCAAAGACATCCCAGAGCTCTCAGAGGAGGACTGGATGGCAGATTCTGCATTTGCTGTTGATGTGACTGCACTGATGAATGAACTGAACACCAAACTGCAAGGCAAGGGCCTTTTTGTTCATGAAATTGTGCATTCCATGCCTGGTGAAGGCTTTCATGAAAAAGATGCAGTTTCTTTCAAGCCAACTGGAGAGCAACACTCTCACTCACATGCAAACCCTGAAAGAAGTCACACCATCAGCTGATCACCTCTGCAGGTACTCATCCATGTTAGGAGCACTGCATGCTGAGTTTTCAAGGCGCTTTGAAGATCTCAGAACAATGGAGGATGAAATGCCCATGATTTCCTCTCCCTTTACCTGCAGTGTGGATGATGCACCCAGTGATGTTCAGCTGGAACTTATTGACCTGCGGTCTGATGCAGCACTAGAAGAGAGGTTTAAGTCAGGATCACTGCTGGATTTTTACTCTTCTCTCAAGAAGGATAACTTTCCAAACATGAGGAGACATGCTCAGAAGATGTTGGTTCTCTTTGGCTCTACCTACATATGTGAACAAACATTCTCAGTGATGAAGTTTACCAAATCCAGGTATAGATCCTCTCTCACAGATGACCATCTGTCAGCTTTGCTTCGCATCTCCACCTCAGACATTCAACCTGACTTTGATGCACTCGTTAAAGCCCAACAGAGACTAGATTTCTCACACTGAACAAGAAAAAAAGACCTCCAAATGAGGTGGTTAGACTACAAATGTAGGCATGTAAAGGCACCAACTAGCAGTGAATGGGACACTTTCTATGGAGGCCCTTTTCTCAAAATCACAGTTCAGTGACAATCATTATAATATGATGTTTCTTGCTTAATATTTAGAGTACAAAGACAATGTTGTGATGTCTTTAGAAAGCTAAGAACGTCTTTCCAACAGTACTGTATATGAAACTCAAAATGTGTTTTGGGGTGAATTTGACTGAAAATGATCACTAATATAATGAGTCACAAATGGTAAGAACGTTCACATTTTGTTTACCATTGTTGTGGGAAAATCTGATTGAATAAATAAAATTTTTTGTAAGGCAACCTCACTTTTTCATTGCTTAATCATAACATATACACTTACCAGCTTGTCAAAACAATGCTATTTACTGCTTTTTATAAAAAAATACAATTAATATTATTCAGAATTGAGTTAAGCCTTTTGACCCGGCCCTCCACAATATTTTCTGTTTCTCATATGGTCCCATGGAAAAAATAATTGCCCACCCCTGCTCTAGAATCATTACATTCCTATGTCAATAATCTTTGTGCCTCCATTTTGTCTCTTGCTGCCGACTCGTATCGTCTCCATAATTGAGGACGGATGCTGCAATGAGCTCCATGGATCCAAACCTTCCTCTGCTACTGACACTTTCTCTACTATGTCTTCCAGAACTTTCCCAGGGAGGCTGTGAAGTGTGATACCCTGATGGTTCTATCTGCTAACTCTGTTTGGTGATGTCATAGTGATGTCATAAAAGAATGGAAAAGATAAAAGTGACATTCCTTTCTTCACTTTGATCTCCACTCTCTCTCTCTCTCTCTCTCTCTCTCTCTCTCTCTCTCTCAGCAACAACATTCCACATATATGGTACAAATTCAGCTTTTATAAATTTTTCGCCTCACTTGGGTTTGAGGGAATCACATCCAGAACAAGACGGAACACAGGAGCCATCTTGGATGGGTCTACTGTCCTTTACAGAGACCTGGAACCTTCTGCATGTATTATTGTAGAATAATGTGAAGGTTCCAACAACGACAAGGGAAATGTTGTCTGTGAAGTTAGCTTAAGGGTTTAAAGCTAACCAGGAGTTGAACTTGGAACCTTCTCATCCGTAGACAGACATGTTCTCCATTTCACCACTAGCTCCTTGGTAAGGTAAGTTTTCACATGTTTGTAACTGTTTATATTTATAATACTGAAGAAGAAACAGTAGAAAAAGTCTTTGACTCTCAAATTGTCATGAAGTTGTTTTTGTTGTTCTAGTGACGTATCAGTGTCCGATTGCTTTCTACTGGAATTCTACTGTCACAGTTCTACATCTGTTTGATCTTCCATTAACAAGAAGTAGCAACAACACGACTGCTGGACCATGTCGACTGTATCACTGACACTCGTTGGGTGTCTTAAGACCTATAATCAGGTGGATGGAGAGTCTTCACTGCTTCTGGAAGAAGTTTGAGTTAGCACAATGGAAACCAAGCTGATCCAGTGTCAAAACGTCCCCTGTGTATAGTCCTGGGGAATTTTTTATCCTGGCCATAAATGTCAGATGCCACCCTTCGATAGCTCAGTTGGTAGAGCAGAGGACTGTAGTGGTCAACATTGACATCCTTAGGTCGCTGGTTCAAATCCGGCTCGAAGGAGGAATTTTCATAAAACTGAATATGTAGGATTTAGAAGAGCAAGTTGACTTAACTGTAACATAAATGTTGAGTTGGAAGGTCAAACTTCAGAGTCACGACATCTTACCACAGTCCTCAAGGCTTGAAAGGAAGCTCTCTGAAGTGATGTCAATGATCAATGATGCACTTTTAATCTGAGGATCCATGGTTCCATGGCTTTTCAGAAACATGAGTCAGCACAATGTAAACTATTGATGTGTGTCTTTTCCACTGGAATTTTTTCTCCCCTGCCAGGAAACACAGTTTACACCCTTCGATAGGTCAGTTGGTAGAGCGGATCCTGGATTCATTTACCAGAATGACTCTGAGCCGATGTTCATTCAAGACTTTGGAGGCGTTACAATGGAAGGAAAGTACTCCTCAGGACTACGTCAACCAGGTGGATGGAGAGTCTTCACAGGTAGTTGAGGAAGTATGAGTTAGCACAATGGAAACCAAGCTGATCCTGTGGTGATCCAGTAGTTAGTACAGGGATTCTGATGTAAAATTTCCATATCTTCATGAAAACTCACCTCATATAGGCTGAAATAGCTCAGCTGGGAGAGCGTTAGACTGAAGAACTAAAGGTCCCTGTTTCAATCACTGGTTTCAATAAACACTGCTCTACTGGTGGTTGTAATGGAAGCAGGATAGAGAGTCATTTAGGAAACTGCACAGGACTCTGCTGACTCAAATGCAAAAACACAACAAACTAGAGAAAACACTACCAAATTCAAACCTTCAATAAATCCTTAACCAGCTGTCAGTACCTGTAGGCCACAATGAGGACCAAAGATCTTGGTCTCCTCAAAAGACAATAAAGTGGGTTAATCCTGATGCAAAGCTTTCCTGCAGAATGTTGTTGTGGCTGAGAGGTTAAGGTGTTGGACTAGAAATCCATTGGGGTCTCCCTGCGTAAGTTCAAATCCTGCCAACAATGTTGCTCAATACTTTGAGAAGGTTAAAGAAAGACTCTTCTTGGGGACTGTGTTACAAAGTAAAACCTCTGACGTAGAGACGCCCTGAAGTGTGAGGACAAGAGTCCCCTGAAGATGTGTTCTCCTCTTCAGAGGGTCTCGTTGAGAACAAGTAAATCTGAGGAGTTCAGTTGTCTCAGATCTGTAATGAAAGACTGACTCATTTTAATACATGAGGAACTTATTTGAAAGAATCTTTTGGACATAGAACAGTCTGAGAGTCCAAACTCCTTTGTGCTCACATCTTCAGCTCTGTAATGGAAGAGGGACTTTTTTCATTGATTGATTTATTTTTTGTTGACATCACTGGTGTTGCTCTTAACTAGTTTTCCTGGTATTTATCAGACAGATCATTTTCTGTTCAGCTTGGAGAGACCTCTTCCTCTTGTGCTGCTCTTTGTTGTGGTGTCCCTCAAGGCTCTGTTTTGGGTGGCCTTAATGTTAACTTTCATTTTTATGAAGACGACACACAACTGAACTTCCCTATAAAGCCTTGCTCTACGGACTCTGCCTCTATCCTGTCCTGCCTCACAAAAGTAAAGAACCAAAGTCCAAAAACATTTTACAGCTAAACGGTTTAAAAACTGAAATCATTTTGATCGCCCCCAATGGACCCAGTTCTGGTGGTTTTAACAACCTTTGCTCTAGTCTTGGTAGCTCATTAAGCAATGTTTGAAAAGAGGCCTACAAATTAGGTGTGGTGTTCGACTCCGACCTGTCCTTTGACTGTCAGGTGACCAAGGTAGTCCAATCCTGCTTTGCTCAGCTGAGACGACTAGTCAAGACCAGGTCATTCCTGTCCCCAGCAGACCTGGAGAAAGTAACACATGCCTTCATCTGGTCCAGGCTGGATTACTGTAACTCCCTTCATTCTGGCATCAGTAGGCTCAATGTCCAAAGACTGCAGCTGGAGCAGAATGCTGCTACCAGCTTTTTAACAGGCACCAGGAGGAGGGACCACATTTCACCAATCCCTTCTTCCTTTCACTGACTGCCTGTCAGTTTTAGAAGAGATTTTAAAATGCTACGTGCTACTTGTATTTCCAGAAGAAAATGCAAGTGTGAATGCTGAAGATTGAATAAAGCTGATTTCCTTTGATCTCAGCGTCTCCATGACTCCACTGCTGATCTCGTATCAGATCAAAGAAGATCAGTGCCTTTTGCCATGGAGATGCTCAGAACAAAGATTTCCTCCGCCTTTGATCTCTTTTGATCTCCATCGGGTGCCTCTCCCATCTACTTTGTGATGAAATGCTCATTATTGTTCTTTTTCACAACCTTGGTGATGACGTCATCATTAGATTCAGGTATGATGAAGCAGGCAAAGAACTAAAACATGCAGGACACTGGCACTCTAGGACCCATGCTGGAGGCCTGGGTTTGATTCCAAGTCAATGCAACAAATAATTACAATACAGCCATTTATAATGGCAGTGCCTTGCTCATGCAGTGTGAGCAATCCACCACAACAATCCCTTAACTCCATCAGGAAAGTGAACCCCAGTCTCCTGTGTGACAGGTGGAGATACTCACAAGTAGTGATGCTCAATGAAGCCTCATGAACCACATTCTTAATTTTCTCACCATCAGATGGCACTGTTGGTTCAAAGATAGATTCTGAAGTACTAGCAATGAAGTGTATTTTAAATGTTTGTTGAAGAGACAGCGCCATCTGGCAGCTTCAGAGTAAAGACAGTGGTTCATGAAGCTTCATTTGGCCCGTACGGGGATTGAACCCATGACCTTGGTGTTATTAGCACCACACTCTGACCAGCTGAGCTCCCCGGCCCACGTTGGTGAAAACATCTACTTTCTTTCTTCCAATATTTGTGTTGAATGTGATTGGAAATGTTTTCTATACAAGAGCAAAACAAGATGTGAAACATCCAAAGAAACCATCAGTCATTCATCCAAATCTTCTGCATCCTGGATCAACCAGCAGCAGGAAACTAGTCAAGACTTTGTCTTCATGGGACAGCTTCATTGTTCACAGCTTTTAAATCACAGTTCAATGATTCTGCTGCAGATTTGGTTTATTTATTGTGTTTTAAGTTGCTGTGATCTTAACCAGAAGTGTTTTTATTGTTTAGTGTTTCTTACATGCAGTGGTTTTATTTCCCATTGCCCCTGAAGGCAACACACACACTCACCACCAGACCACAGATGAACACACAATCATGTCCATACTCCACTTCTGGGTTAACTTCAGTGTTCGTTCCATAACGTAACGTAACAATCCTGAAAATATCTCTACTTCTAGTGTCGGCGTTCTCCTCCTTTCCTGAAGTACTTTATGTTTCACTCCAGGAGTTCTGATCCATCTGGAGCTTTATTTGCTTTTTAATTGCTCATAGTGGAGGAGGATGATTTTTATATCATTTGGACATCACTTTAATTTGAAAAGAACTCCTATTCTCACTTTCATAGTCACTTTAATCAAAAAAAACATATCATATTTTCCCTTGGATAGTCGCTTTAATTTTATAAAGAACATCACATTCTCACCATGATGTTCAATTTAATTTAAAAAAAAAACCAAACATTTTTCCAGGTGAAGTTCGATTT